>NC_060130.1:722606943-722909973 GCF_021461395.2 Schistocerca americana
ATACGTTTATCGTACGCCCCTCATTGATTTCTGTGGATATTTCACGTAGTCTTACTTGTCCAGCAGCAGGTACAACTCTGGGCAAATGCCGCTGCTCTCGGTCACTAAACGATGACCGTCGGTTTCTGCGTTGTCCGTGAAAAGATGTAATGCCTGAAATTTTGTATTCTCGGCTCATTTTTGACAGCGTACATCTCGTAATATTGAATTCTGTAACGATTTCCGAAATGGAATGTCCCATGCTTCTAGTTCCAACTAACATTCCGCGTTCAGAGTCTGTTAAGTCCCGTCATTCGAACATAATCACATTGGAAAACTTTTTCATGAATCACCTGAGTACAAATGACAGCCTCGCTACTGCACTGCCCTTTTATACCTTGTGTAAGCGACACTGCCGCTTTTTGTATACGTGCATATCCCTATCCGATGAATTTTGTCACCTCAGGGAAAATTTCCCTAGAAATAGGAAAGAGTGAACCATTTAGAAACTGACTGTAGAGATATAAAGGGCCGCTCCCCCTACGGAGAACTTTTGTTCTACACAGTATATCCTCCAGCCTGTTACTTCAAAATAAACAGTATTTATGGCCAAAGAGAAATTTTTAATGTTTAATTGAGGTTTAATTCGAAAAATGTTGATTTATAACGTGAAACAGAGGGATATTGTGGTAGAAATAAAAAAAAATACAGATATTGGATTTGAACCCAATTCCCTCACAAAAAAGTAAATATTTAAAGAAAATCCCAAAACAAAAACATATCGAGCATCGCTTCAATAATTTATCGAGCGTATATAAAACGTGGTGTTGTTGTTGCTAAACAACGTTCGTAATTATCAATAATAGCAGGAAGCTCTTGTTTTTGATCATGACGAACAATGTTCTATTGAGTACAAAGTAACAACAATAATTATCTAATTTTTTTGTGTTTATGAATGTAAACTGTAATTGTATCAAAAGTAATTGCTTTGGTTATATAGAGACGCAGAAGTTATGTGGCCAACTAATTTTTATTACTTACGAAATGCAATTTATATTCTGTAAGGATATAAAACACACAATGGGCTAAAGCAGAACGACGTGCAGTTCTAATTATGTGCAAAACAAACAAACAAACAAAAATCAAAGAGACGTCATCGGCTCCCAGTTCCTCTCTCAAACATGCATTTATGTTTCTTTCCTACCGATGCTACCAATACTATCGGTAATCCTACAATTTACTAGTGATTAATGTACTGTACCAAAACTACCGAACCGTAGTTTTAGTATAGCGCAAAGCTACACCTTATGGTTTGTGTTGAGTTATGGTACATAAGGTGTCTTCTAACGCTACGAAAAACCTCAGGGAGCCGGCCGAAGTGGCCGTGCGGTTAAAGGCGCTGCAGTCTGGAACCGCAAGACCGCTATTGTCGCAGGTTCGAATCCTGCCTCGGGCATGGATGTTTGTGATGTCCTTAGGTTAGTTCGGTTTAACTAGTTCTAAGTTCTAGGGGACTAATGACCTCAGCAGTTGAGTCCCATAGTGCTCAGAGCCATTTGAACCATTTGAAAAACCTCAGGGAACAGTCTACTGAACCATCTAGTGACACAGAACCAGCATGGATTCAGAAAGTATTATTCTTATGAAGCAGAACTACATCTACACCTACAGTCCGCAAACAACCTTGCTGTATGTGGTGGAGGGTACTTAGTGTAACATTGTTACTTCAATCATTTCCTATTGCAACCACGAATAATTCACGGGAAGAACGACTGCCGTTAAGCCTCCGTGTGTGCTCGGACATCTTTAATTTTATCTTCATGGTCTTTTCGCGAGGTACACGTGAGTAGAAGCAATATATTTGTTGACTTCTCTAGGAACATCCGCTCTCAGAGCTTTAACAATAAACAACTCCGTGATACAGAACGCCTCTCTTGCACCGTCTGCTACTGGAATTGATTGATCATTTCTGGCACGCTTTCGTGCTTACTAAGTGAACCTTTGACGAATCACGCCGCTCTTCTTTGAATCTCCTCTATTTCCTCTATCAGTCCTGTCTGGTAGGGATCCTAGACTGACGAGAGACATTAACATATTGGTCGAACGAATATTTTGTAAGCTGCTTCCTTTGTTGATCAACAACATTTCCCAAGGAGTCATCCGATGACTTTCAGTCTGGCATCTGCCATAAAATGGCTCTGAGCACTATGGGACTTAACATCTGTAGTCATCAGTCCCCTAGAACTTAGAACTACTTAAAACTAACTAACCTAAGGACATCACACGCATCCATGCCCGAGGCAGGATTCGAACCTGCGACCGTAGCAGACGCGCGGTTCCGGACTGAGCGCCTAGAACCGCTAGACCAGCGCGGCCGGCCCATCTGCCATACTCGCGATTAAGTTCATGTGGACGTTCCATCTCAAATCACTCCGTGCGCATACCCCTACGTGTTTTACGGAATTAATTGCTTCCTGTGATTGTTCCGCGGTTGTGTAACCATATAATAAAGGGTCTTTCTGCCCATGAATACGCATTACGTTGCATTTGTTTATGTTGAGGATCAATTGCCACTCTCTGCACCAAACGCCAATCCCCTGCAGGTCTTCCCACATTTCGCTACATTTTTCTAGCGTCGCGACTTCTCTATTTAGAACAGGATTATCCTAGAACTTCCAGCGTTACTTACTAAATCATTTATATATATTATAAAGTAATGGTCCTATGACGCTCCCATGAGGCACGACCGAAGTTCGTATTACATCTGACGACTTCTCTCTGTTCAGTATCCCGTGCTGTGTTCGCCGGCCGCTGTGACCGAGCGGTTCTATAGGCTTCAGTCCGGAACCGCGCTGTTGCTACGGTCGCAGGTTTGAATCCTGCCTTGGGCATGGATATGTGTGATGTCCTTAGGTTAGTTAGGTTTAAGTAGGTCTACGTCTAGGGGACTGATGATGTCAGATGCTAAGTCCCATAGTGCTTAGAGCCATTTGAACCATTTTGAACCCATGCTGTGTCCTTTTTGCTACAATCTCTTCAATCCAATCATATAGTTGGTCTGATAGCCCGTACGCTGTTACTTTGTCCATTGGATGGCTGTGCGGAACTGTATGGAATGCCTTCTGGAAGTCAAAAAACACGCCATCTAATGTTTGACTGTACCTATTGTTTTCTGGGTCTCGTGGACGAACAGAGCGATCATGCTTTCACACTACCGTTGATTTTGGAACCCATGTTACTTCCTACGGCAGACATCTTCTTATATCCAAAAATGTCATAATACGCGAGCATAAAACATGTTCCACAGTTCTACAACTGTCCAACCTCAGGGATATAGGCCAATAGCTTTGTTCGCCTTTTCCTGAAAACAGGAATGACCTGCGCTTTTTTGCAGTCGTCAGGAACACTTCGCGCCTCTAAAAACCTACTACATACAGCTGCTAAAAGAGGGTCAAGTTCTATCGCATACTCTATGTAGAATCATACTGGTCCAGTGACCTTCTCTCCGTTGAGTAGTTTCTGTTGCTTTTGTGTCCCATAGTCACTTACTTCGATATCAGCCGTATTGTCGTTCGGGCAACTATTTAAAAGAGGCACTGCAGTGCGATCTTTTTCTTGGAAACAGTTTTGGAATAAGACGTTTAGTATTTCGGCCTTTCATGGGTCGTCATCCGTTTCCCTGCCCTTATGGTCACAGAGTTTCTGGACAATCTGCTTCCGTCCATTTACAGATTTAATGTAAAACCAAATTGGCTCTTTATTTCTACGAAGTACTGAATTTTAGCGAAAGGGCATCTCAAATTGATTCCATATTTATAAATTTTCAGGACGCTTTTGATACCGTTCCTCATAAGCAGCTTCTAATCACACTACTGTAGTTTTCCTAGTAGTTTTGGTCAGTTAAGTTCGTAACAGCATTACCTGTACTTTGCATGTCTTGCATGCCTCTCTGGCGTTACCTAATAACGCTATCTTTACGTATGCTATCGGCGTCTTACTAGATTCCCCTAAAAACCGGAGGCGGTGAACCGCCTAGAAACTGAGTGAGAATACGTAAAAGCTCGGGTAACCAATGCAAGATTTTTGTTCTACGTAGTTATCTTGTCTGTTACTTAAAAATAAACAGTTTTTACAGCAAAACCAATTGTCAAAGCTTAATTTAGGTTTTATTCGAAATCTTTTGATCATAATGTCGTATTAAAAATAAAGAAAACAATACAGATTTATCACATAGCGCTCCACAACGCAATTTGCTCAACAAAAAGGAAGAAAAGTCTATCACACAGCGCTTCAATACTTAGTCGAACTTATATGCAACATGATTTGTTATTCGTAAACAACTGTCGCATTTATCTGCGATAACCGGAAACTACTGCCATTGATCATTATGAAGAATACTCTACTGAGTACAGAATAACAACAATAATTTTATATACAGGGTGGTCCATTGATCGTGACCGGACCAAATATCTCACGAAATAAGCGTCAGACGAAAAAACTACAAAGAACGAAACTTGTCTAGCTTGAAGGGGGAAACCAGATGGTGCTATCGTTAGCCCGCTAGGTGGCACTGCCATAGGTCAAACGGATAACAACTGCGATTTTTTTTAAATAGGATCCCACACTTTTTATTACATATTCGTGTAGTACGTAAAGAAATATGAATGTTTTAGTCGGGCCACTTGTTTCGCTTTGTGACAGATGGCGCTGTAATAGTCACAAACATATGGCTCACAATTTTAGACGAACAGTTGCTAAGAGGTAGGTTTTTTAAATTAAAATACAGAACGTAGGTACGTTTGAACATTTTATTTAGGTTGTTCCAGTGTGATACATGTACCTTTGTGAACTTATCATTTCTGAGAACGCATGCTGTTACAGCGTGATTACCTGTAAATACCACATTAATGCAATAAATGCTCAAAATGATGTCCGTCAACCTCAATCCATTTGGCAATACGTGTAACGACAATCCTCTCAACAGCGAGTAGTTCGCCTTCCGTAATGTTCACACATACATTGACAATGCGCTGACGCATGTTGTCAGGCGTTGTCGGTGGATCACGATAGCAAATATGCTTCAACATTCCCCACAGAAAGAAATCCGGAGACGTCAGATCCAGTGAACGTGCGGGCCATGGTATGGTGCTTCGACGACCAATCCACCTGTCATGAAATATGCTATTCAACCGCACGCGAGCTATGTGCCGGACATCCATCCTGTTGGAAGTACATCACCAGCCTGTCATGCAGTGAAACCTCTTGTAGTAACATCGGTAGAACATTACGTAAGAAATCAGCATACATTGCACCATTTAGATTGCCATCAATAAAATGGGGACCAATTATCCTTCCTCCCATAATGCCGCACTATACATTAACCTGCCAAGGTCGCTGATGTTCCAATTGCCGCAGCCATCGTGGATTTTCCGTTGCCAAATAGTGCATATTATGCCGGTTTACGTTACCGCTGTTGGTGAATGACGCTTCTTCGCTAAATAGAACGCGTGCAAAAAATCTGTCATCGTCCCGTAATTTGTCTTGTGCCCAGTGGCAGAACTGTACACTACATTCTAAGTCGTCGCCATGCAATTCCTGGTGCAGAAAAATTGTTCAAATGGCTCTGAGCACTATGGGACTTAACTTGCAAGGTCATCAGTCCCCTAGAACTTAGAATTACTTAAACCTAACTAACCTAAGGACACCACACACATCCATGCCCGGGGCAGGATTCGAACCTGCGACCGTAGCGGTCGCGCGGTTCCAGACTGTAGCGCCTACAACCGGTCGGCCACTCTGGCCGGCTTCCTGGTGCATAGAAATATGGTACGGGTGCAATCGATGTTGATGCAGCATTCTCAACATCCACGTTTTTGAGATTCCTGATTCTCGCGCAATTTTTCTGCTACTGATGTGCGGATTAGCCGCGACAGCAGCTAAAACACCTGCTTGGGGATCATCATTTGTTTGAGGTCGTTTGACGTTTCACATGTGGCTGAACACTTCCTGTTTCCTTAAATAACGTAACTATCCGGGGAACTGTCCAGACATTTGGATGATGTCGTACAGGATAACGAGCAGCATACATAGCACACGCCCGTTGGGCATTTTGATCACAATAGCCATACATAAACACGATATCGACCTTTTCCACCACTGGTAAACGGTCCATTTTAACACAGGTAATGTATCACGAAGCAGATACCGTCCGCACTGGCGGAATGTTACGTGATACAACGTAATTATACGTTTGTGACTATTATAGCGCCATCTATCACAAAGCGAAGAAAGTGGTCCAACTAAAACATTCATATTTCTTTGCTTACTACACGAATATGTAACAAAACATGGGGGTTCCTATTTTAAAAAACGCAGTTGATATCCGTTTGATCTAGCGGGTCAACCATAGCGCCATCTGGTTTCCCCCTTCAAGCTAGACGAGTTTCGTTCTTTGTAGTTTTTTTCGTTTGACGCTTATTTCGTGAGACATTTGGCCCGGTCACTATCAATGGACCACCCTGTATATGTTATCATGTTCGTGCATGTAAAATGTATTTGCATCTATAGTAATTGCATTGGTTACATAAAAGCGCAGAAGTTATGCGATCAGCTACTTTTTATTACTTATAAAATGAAATTTATATTCTGTTACGATATAAAGTACACAATTAACGAACAAAGAAATTGGTTCAAATGGCTCTGAGCACTATGCGACTTAACTTCTGAGGTCATCAGTCGCCTAGAACTTAGAACTAGTTAAACCTAACTAACCTAAGGACATCACACACATCCATGCCCGAGACAGGATTCGAACCTGCGACCGTAGCGGTCGCTCGGTTCCAGACTGTAGCGCCTAGAACCGCACGGCCACTCCGGCCGGCGAACAAAGAAAGATGTACGGTTCTAATTATGTGAGAAACAAACAACCAATCTAGCAAAAAGACAAAGAGAATTCGTCAGCTTCCAGTTCCTTTCTCATACATTCATTTATGTTTCTTTCCCTTGCAATGTCACCAATACTACCGTAATCCTACCATTTACTACGTCATTTTTGTAGTGCCCCAAAACTAGGGACCAGTAGTTTTTGTAGAGCACAGCTCTAGATGTCAGCGCTCTTCCGAGCCAGTATGCAGTAGAGACATCCTGTGGTGGATACATGTTGGCACTTGTTGAGATGTCGCGTTGAGTAGACTAACTTCCGCAGGCTGCCTCTGTGGGCGCATTATGGTAACGTGTATGAAAGCTTTTGGGCGCTCCAGTATTCTGTATTGTGTTCAGGGCAGTACAAAAATGTTGCGGCTTAGTCTTTTGAAGTCAGATTCTCGATCGGAAAATCATTTATCTGGTAGCCGCATCACTGTTGCCCAGTGGTTCTTAGAACTGGTTTGGCCAACGCTGTTCTTGCCTCTAGCTCGAGATCGTGCGTAATCTTATAATGATAATCATTACGTGGAATCACACTTTCATTCTAAGCATCGACTGAAGTGAATTGGTGTTTTCGAATGGCAACTGCATGCTGTGGACATGTGATTTCTTCTCATTCATGTGTTCAGGAAGTCACTGTATCCCCCTTTTGCTTCTGAGAATTTAAACACATTTAATGTAAAAATCTTCCGGTGAATAAGCCCAACATTTCATTATCATGATTTCTGTATTCCGTGCCTAACCCTACGTGGTCGTAACCGGCAAATTTGTTTGAAAGAGGCACACACGTGAACTTACAGTGTAAATGAAGCCATGTTAACCATGTACTTGCTGCCTTACTGCGGTATAAAGGCTAAACTATAGTAGATTTTTTGCTCAAGACCCCACACTTCACGTTTCCTACCGAAGAAAAACTTGCACAAGGAAGCGCCCTCCCACCGATTTACTTCAGGCGCAGCCACAGACAAATATATTTCAGATGATGTCGCTGAGTAAAGCAGATCTTCCGTTGTGCAGGTAACATTTGTACTTCAGCGGTATGCGCAGCAATTATTCTGTGCGTTCTCGGGCCACAAAACATGTATCCACTTCCTAAGTTACAAGGTATAATCATCAAATTTTGGAAATGGGGTTTTTGATTAATATTAGGGAAAGTTTCACAGGTCATTGCTTCACATGCTAAAGCCTACGATTAGTTTACAGAGTTACATATTTAAAGGTTTCACATTTGAAGGTACGCTGACGGAAAAAAAAATCCCAACACCAAGAAGAGTTGTGCGACATAAACCAAAGTTGCTAGGGGTGGTTCTGCATCTCAAAGATGATGTCTATACATTTCGTGCGAGTCGCTTAAGAATTGCGCTAGTGGCACCACTATGAAGATGCAAATCACGTTTGCTTTAAATAGACGCACTAACGATCGTGAGCGTCAGTCAACTTTGAGTTAATGTTAGTTAAGAATGCCTGCAAGGCGACAAAGATGCCAGTATCAACACCTCACTGAGTTTGAACGAGGTCGTGTAATACAGCTACGAGAAGCTGAATGTTTCTTCTGCGATACTGCAGAAAGATCTGGCACGAAAGTATTCACTGTTCATGACTGTTGGCAACGGTGGTCACGAGAACACCGGGCTAAGGACGGTCACGTGACAATACCGAAAGGGAAGACCATCATGTTCGACGTATGGCTCAGGCGCATCGTACTGCATCTGCAACAGCAATTTGAGCAGCAGTTGGCACCAGAGTGACGCAACTGGCTGGTACAAATCTGTTACATCAAGGACAGCTCTGAGCCAGTCGCCCTGTTGCGTGCGTTCCACTAATCCCAGTCCACCGCTATTTGCGACTTCAGTAGTGTCAAGCGAGAGCTCATTGGAGGGCAGGGTGGAGGTCTGTTGTGGTTTCTGATGAAAGCCTCTGTGCCAGTGAAGGCTGTGTGTTCATTACGAGGCCAGTTGAGGGCCTGCAACCAACCCGTCTGCGTGGTAGACACACTGGACCTACACCTGGGACGACTTCAGTCTGGAACCGCGCGACCGCTACGGTCGCAGGTTCGAATCCTGCCTCGTGTATGGATGTGTGTGATGTCCCTAGGTTAGTTAGGTTTAAGTAGTTCTAAGTTCTAGGGAACTGATGACCTCAGATGTTAAGTCCCATAGTGCTCAGAGCCATTTGAACCATTTTGAACCTATACCTGGAGTTATGGTCTGAGGTGCGATTTCATATGACAGCAGGAACCCACTCGTTGTTATTCCACGCACCCTGAATGAAAATTTGTACGTCAGTCTGGTGATTCGACCTGTTGTGCTGCCATTCATAAACAGCGCTCCAGGGGGTGCTTTACAACAGGATAACGCTCACCCACATACCGCTGTCGGAGCCAAACGTGCTCTACAGAGTGTCAAAATGTTGCCTTGGCCTACTCGATCACCGGAAGTTTCTCCAGTCGAGCACGTATGGGGTATCACCACACTAATTCCTGCGTCATCTACAAAACGTTTTAACTGTCCCTGTATTGACCGACCAAGTGCCACAGGCATGGAACCCCACCCAACAAACTGACATCCAGCACCTGTAAAAAATAAGAAATGCTCGTTTGTATGTTTGCATTCAACATTCTGGTGGTTTCACAGGTTATTAATGTACCAGAATTTCACATTTGCAATGGACCTATGATCTTGCAATGTTAATCACTTAAATATGTTAGCCAGAAAAATGTATTCCCCAAACTTCGTTACTCAACATTAATTCTTTTTTGGCGCTGTAATTTATTTTTCCGTCGGTGTATTAACAGCCACTAGTATATTTCAAAGTGTTAGTTTCAGCATAAGAGTTGCGTGTGTGTGGAATATCGCCTCACAAGGGGAAGGCCTCAGACACGGCCAACCGATTCGGCTCAGATTTGGCAGGTCGCTTGTGTACAACATAAAACGGAGGAGTCTACGATATTTTTGGTCAACACCCCCGCGTTGTTGAGAAAATCTCCCCTAAAGGTTATGACGAGCAACCGACTCAAAAATGGCGGGATCGATAGATAATTGTAAATAGAGCATTCTTCATCATCAGGTATGGGGTCCGAAAATGCATACTTTTCCAGAAATCGAGGTAAGAAACCTTTAGAACTGCCGCTTCTGTACCCGCATGGTAAACGCATTTTAGGCGGCAGCACCGACAGCGCAACGGCCCTCAGTTGGCAGTCTGCGTTCGGAAGGGCAGCAGTGCGCACCGCGCTCGGCCGTCCACGCCGTTGCGCGGGCGGAGTGTTTTGTTTACTTCCTCGTCACCGCGCATCTCAGTCGAACAAGCTCTAATGGCCAACTCTTACAGGAAGAACACTCTTAAGTTCACCTTCTCAAATGAATACGCACGACCCAAAGCACTGGCCGTCGAACGCTTTCTACGAGACGACGTGAAGATCCCCCGTGACGAACTCATCGGCATACACCTATCGATCCTTAGCAGCGTCATTTATGTTAAGATGACTTCCGACGCTGCCTGCAACGAGATTATTCAAAGGACGCGACATGGACTAAAATTTCGGCACCCCGACGGAAACGTCGGCCCTGTGGATGTCGACCATGCAGGACTTAGCCTTCGGACGATCCGAGTATTCGAACTGCCTTTCGAGGTGAATGAAGATGAAGTCATCGCGGCGCTAAGCCCTTTCGGAAAAGTCCAGAGCCACGTAGCCGAGACATGGGCACAATTTACGACGTATCCGGTGCTTAATGGTGTGAGATAAGTCCGAATCGATCTCAAACGGAAGGTTCCATCGTACATTTCTATCGGCAGCTGCCGTGCGGTGGCCATTTACGACGGTCAAACTCGAACATGTTCCGGTTGTGACAAAGAAGGCCACGTCCGTAATGAATGCTAGCAACGCCGCATCACACAACTAAGGCACGACGATACTAACACCGACAGAACCACAACCACCCTTCCAGACATCTATGTGGCGACACTGCACGTCCAGCCCTCACAAGACGCCGTTCATGAGCGTATCTCTGGACCGATACACCCGGAGGCGTCCTAGCATCTTGACACCGGCGATGACGTCCGTGAACATGACCAACAGCCGGACACGCCCACGCTAGAAGATCACAAGGATACCAATGAGAGTGTTCTGGAAAATGACGACTGCATCATGGTACCCGCGGCTTTTGTACCGGAACGACGTGAATCTCTTCCTTCCTCAGACACCGAAACTCATTGCCGGAAGCAGAAGTCGCCAAAACGACGAAAAAAAACGCGTTAAGACATCAGAATCGACCATTGAGCCACCTCCGCAGCACGCAGAGATGGCACATCACTCTGACGGAGTACAGGATAACACTTTCTCCTCTGCCACGGAGGCGCGTCATCCACAAGACGGTGAACCATACAACAGAGATCGTGAGCAAGCCCCGCGCCCAGAAGCCATGGAACATAGCACGCCTGTCGTCACTGACGCAATTGAGCCGACTCGGCCAGCGCTGCCACCTCTCGCCGATGTCAAAACTGTCGGACATTTTTCATTGTCGGATGACACCTCCAACTGATGCGGAAATGAGATCTGTTCCTCCGTTAGACTAACAATAAAACGGGGGAAGTTTCTACGACGACTCCTGCGACTTCTATTGACTTCCAGAATCCATCACAACAATCTTCACTAGCTACGAACCTATTGACAGCACGGATCTACCATCAGGCGTACCGAATAGCTACTACCAATACTAATAATATCGGCTTCCACGTTAAAATTCAACTGCTCCGTGACAAGCTAAGAGCAGCGGACATCGACATCGCCCTGTTACAAGAACTGAGGACAGCAACTTGGACCGGAGTTACGGATATGAGGCGTACGCCGCCCCTGCAGCTATGGAACACACAGGTACAGCCATCCTCCTCCGAGAAGGGATTGCAGTTTCCGATGTCGCATATCTCCCAACGGCGCGTGGGGTGGCCATAACAGTTGAAGGACTCAAAATCATAAATCTCTACGCCCCATCGGGCACTGATAAACGGAGGTATCGCTCCCAGTTCTACGCAGAAGATATCACGCCTTTATTCCTCGGCCGATACGATCATCTCACCGTAGGTGGAGACTTCAACTGTGTTCTCGAGCGCACTGACCAATACCCCCATTTCACCACATGTCCGGAACTTCGCTTCCTCGTCCGCCGCCTTCGTCTCCTCGACACTTGGCGAGTGGTACACGGCGACCGCCTGGGGTATACCCACATCACGAGCCACTCCGCCAGCCGACTTGATAGAATATACATCTCTGACGCTCTAAAATCAGTTCTCCTCGACGTGGAACGTTGGCCGTCTGCCTTTTCGGATCATGACATCTACATCTGTACCATGAACCTACGTCGACGATCAATATGGTGCAGTGCAGGACCTTGGAAACTCAATGTCACGCTACTGCGGGACCCTGAATGTCGACAACAGGTCACCGACACGTGGAACACCTGTGTTCAACGCATTCTGCGTTACAAGACCACACTGCAGTTGTGGTTACTGTGCGCCAAACCGGCCATTCGACGCACCTTGACACACTATGGCAGAGCCAAAGTCAGGTGGAATCACCACACAAGTGATTTCTACTATAGCGCTCTACGTGAACTCATGGATCATCATCCATCCCCGGATCGACTAAAAGAAGCTCAACGCATCAAGGCAAAGATTTTAACCTTGACCAGATGCCGTCTAGAGGGAGCCATTCATCACAACGCACTATAGACTTTTCTATCAAGAAGTACCTGCCGGTGCAGAGGCCATTGCTGAGGTTGCCCAGGAGACACTTGGTACTCTAAACGCAGCAGCTGCAACCCTCCTGACTTCTGAAGTGACCACCGACGACGTCCAAGGTGCTGTGGCCAAAGGGTCTCTGAATCGATCTCCCGGCCCAGATGGTTTACCTCTCGAATTTTACAGAACCTCCCAAGATTTGATGTTGCCACGACGGAGGGACATGTACTGGGAACTTTTGTCCGGCGAGGCGAACCCGCCACCAATGTTCATGGAAGGCTTACTTGTACCAGTCTCGAAACCCGCAGGAGGAACACGACTCGACAGTTATCGGCCGATCACGTTACTCAATTTCGACTTCAAAATTTTCACACGCCTTCTAGCAGTGCGACTCAAACATCTGTTACGAGACATTGTTTCCCACGAACAAACATCCTTAGGCGGCGATCGTAATATACAGACAGCCCTCAGTGAATATCGCGATGTGATTGCTGTGGCAACACACTCGCGACTGCCAGGCGCTTTAATCTCCATCGACTTCAAACAAGCGTTTGACCGCAAGTGATTATACGGCTCCTTCGTGGAGCAACGTGTAGACTTATCGTCAACGGCAGACTTACAGAACCTATACGGATTGAACGCTCAGTACGGCAGGGTTGCCCTTTGTCGACGGTGCTTTATGCCATTGCGATGGAACCACTCATTTGCGGATTACGGCGACGTTTGACACCTATTCCACTCCGGGATCATATGTTCCGCTGCCGATCTTACGCGGACGACTTGGCCCTCGTCGTACGTTCAGCGGCCGACGTAAAAGCTGCGATGCAGTGGATTACCCGTTACAATGCAGGGGCAAGGAGCGCTATGAACTTGGAAAAATCATGCGCCATGAAGAACGGCCGCGGCCTTCCCGCAGACAGCGTAGACCCATTTCAACTGGTGGACACCCTTCGTTGTCTCGGATTAGTGTACACGCGAGACATTCGCCGTACCTCGGCGATCAATTTTCGGGCGCTGCTGCAACGCATCCGGGCCAACATACAAAATCACATACAACGCCCGCTGAATATGTGCCAGAGAGTCACCTTCGTCAATACCTATCTGGCAGCCCGGATACCCATACAGCGCAGATTCTGCCCATCAATGCGACAATGGCGGCCAGATTATAGGCGGCTTTCGGCTATTTTATTTGTTCTGGACACATCTTCAAAGTCCAGTATGAAGCTCTCACCTTACCGAAGAGGGACGGTGGCCTCGATCTGGTTAATGTGAGAGCCAGGACTACGGCACTTTACACCAATACTATGCTCCGGTTATGGAAAAGCCAAACTGCTAGTTTTACTGGAATGCTGACCACCGAGCTCGTACCTACATCTACATCTACATTTATACTCCGAAAGCCACCCAACGGTGTGTGGCGGAGGGCACTTTACGTGCCACTGTCATTACCTCCCTTTTCTGTTCCAGTCGCGTATGGTTCGCGGGAAGAACGACTGTCTGAAAGCCTCCGTGCGCGCTCGAATCTCTCTAATTTTACATTCGTGGTCTCCTCGGGAGGTATAAGTAGGGGGAAGCAATATATTCGATACCTCATCCAGAAACGCACCCTCTCGAAACCTGGCGAGCAAACTACACCGCGATGCAGAGCGCCTGTCTTGCAGAGTCTGCCACTTGAGTTTGCTAAACATTTCCGTAACGCTATCACGGTTACCAAATAACCCAGTGACGAAACGCGCCGCTCTTCTTTGGATCTTATCTATCTCCTCCGTCAAATCGATCTGGCACGGATCCCACACTGATGAGCAATACTCAAGTATAGGTCGAACGAGTGTTTTGTAAGCCACCTCCTTTGTTGATGGACTACATTTTCTAAGGACTCTCCCAATGAATCTCAACCTGGCACCCGCCTTACCAACAATTAATTTTATATGATCATTCCACTTCAAATCGTTACGCACGCATACTCCCAGATATTTTACAGAAATAACTGCTACCAGTGTTTGTTCCGCTATCATATAATCATACAATAAAGGATCCTTCTTTCTATGTATTCGCAATACATTACATTTGTCCATGTTAAGGGTCAGTTGCCACTCCCTGCACCAAGTGCCTATCCGCTGCAGATCTTCCTGCATTTCGCTACAATTTTCTAATGCTGCAACTTCTCTGTATACTACAGCATCATCCGCGAAAAGCCGCATGGAACTTCCGACACTATCTACTAGGTCATTTATATATATTGTGAAAAGCAATGGTCTCATAACACTCCCCTGTGGCACGCCAGAGGTTACTTTAACGTCTGTAGACGTCTCTGCATTGAGAACAGCATGCTGTGTTCTGTTTGCTAAAAACTCTTCAATCTATCCACACAGCTGGTCTGATATTCCGTACGCTCTTACTTTATCAGGCCACAGTGCGGAACTGTATCGAACGCCTTCCGGAAGTCAAGGAGAACAACATCTACCTGGGAGCCTGTATCTAATATTTTCTGGGTCTCATGAACAAATAAAGCGAGTTGGGTCTCACATGATCGCTGTTTCCGGAATCCATGTTGATTCCTACAGAGTAGAGTCTGGGTTTCCTAAAACGACATGATACGTGAGCAAAAACTATGTTCTAAAATTCTACAGCAGATCGCCGTCAGAGCTATAGGTCTATAGTTTTGCGCATCTGCTCGACGACCCTTCTTGAAGACTGGGACTACCTGTGCTCTTTTCCAATCATTTGGAACCTTCGGTTCCTCTAGAGACTTGCGGTACACGGCTGTTAGAAGGGGGCAAGTTCTTTCGAGACGCCCACTGACGTCTCTGGCACACATCCCGCCTCCGATGTCACATATCGGCCGTTTCTTTTTGGAGTACAGCTACATATGCACCGAGCTTCCCAGGACCAGGAAGACGACCGCCCGCGACATCTATTGCCTTCTCCGAAAGTCTCCACCAAGCAACCCCGTCGAAACACGTCACCCCCGGGTTTCATGGCCTACAGTTTGGAAAACGATCCACCAACCATATCACACCACTGACACCACCGTTATGTGGTACCTTCTCGTCAACGGCAATTATACTACACGACAGAAACTGCATCGCATCGCGCTGGTGGACTCACCCCTGCGCCTCAAGTGCAATGTCGAAGATACAGATTTACATCGTTTTGAGTGTGGGCCAGCAGCAGCTGTCTGGACCCTCGTACAGAAGATTGTGGCTTTTTACCTCCGAGTACCACCACATCACGTTTTTCCTACCATGATGATATATCCCGACACGACCTGCTTTCCATAGGCTAAGTGGCACGCCATCGCATGGATCAGTGGCATGGCTGTCAACTGCCTCTTCCGGGACATCATCGAACCGGCGGACTTTTGGACACGCCTCCAAGTACATCACCACACCCTTCGCCGACATGGACACTATCGGGCCACTTTCACGAACTATTTACAGAGTATATTCACCAACCCGTCTCAAAGCTGGAATCACAACGAACCGTGCCAGCCAAGACTGGACGATCCCACGTTCCCCTTTAATGGTCAATGATAGAATGCATTTTGTTCTGATGGCGCGGAAAGTACTCCTATCTTATTTCAGTTCTCTTTTCTCCTCCTCTTCCAAGTTGTTGCCTTTTTTTTCTCCTGTGCTCCCCCCCAAAAAAATAACATAAAAATATTTTGAGTTGTTGCTGCTGGTGAGACTGTATACTCATTTATGTTAAAAAAAGGCCGTTGCGGAAATATAACTACCTTTTATGTTTTACGTTTTTCAAAGGATGTTGTGTTATTTTCTGAAGAACGTCGTCTTTTATTTTCATACACAAGAGGTTTTTGTTTGTTTTCTCCTTACCTGCAACTTTTGCTCATGTTATAGGTGTTTTTTTCTCTTTGGAAAAAAAGAAAAAAGTATTGTAGGGCACTTGCCAACAAAAAAAACTGAAAAAAGATGGTAGAGCACTTGAAAAAAGAAAGGCAACTGGCGGGGAATCGGAGAACCCGAGTTCGAATCTCGAAGAAACCTACCGGGTGTTTTTCTTTTCGTTTGTATTTTTCCATATCTCAATTGATAGGGATAGAAGGGTTAATAAGGTAAGTAAACCAATAAGGAATGATAATAATAAGGTAGGCAAATAAATTTATCAAATCTCTTGGCATAGTAAACAACTAAAATGATACTCCAGGTCACTTTACAATAGCTCTTCCAGTTACCGTTACGTGTCCTCACGTTTCTTCGAACAACTAGATGAATGGTACTTGTCATATAAACATTCGAAAAAAATATACTCACGGCACCAAGAACATCTAATGAATGCAATCTTTCGACAGCTACACTGTTCCTTCCGAAGAGTCGGCGGAAAACAAACTTGGTTTAAATTTAAAAATGTGTCTTTTTCGGGAATTAATTTTGATGCGTGCCACGCATACGATATCATTACCTGAAAAATCGGTGTTGAAAGTTGGTTATGAATTACGCTGTGAATAGTTACTGCATCCGTGCGGTTGTGCAATTCCCGCAGGGTTTCCAGAAGCACACTGCAATTCTGAAGTCTGGAAATAAAGCTTTTAACCTGGCGATAGAAATAAAGATCACATGGTTGGCATACAGGTGCGCAGTTTGGCGGTATTACTTTTACTGTGCACGTTGACTGACCCTCGCCATCTATAAACATTGTGTCATATATTGCAGTATTAATTTGTCCACTCCAGGAATCCAATATTAGACAGAAATTGGTATCAGAAACGTATGGTTTTGTAATATCTCTTTATATTCGATGAATTATTCTGATACAATTCTACCCTTGAATGACGTTTATAAATTTTCTATCTTCATACTCGCAGAATCCATGCACAAAATAGTTTCATACAATAGCTATGCCATGAGCGCATAATTATTCTTTGTAGTACTCTCTCTGGTGGTTGTTAGAAAAAAAAACGGAAAAGCTTCCAAGATTGTCTTCGTGCCGATTAGCCTGAGCTTTGTTTGAAGAACTGTAATCTGATTATTGAGATTTATGACAGAAGATAACTGATACGAACTGTACGATTAAAAGGGAAATATATATATATATTGCTCCTTCATACAAAAGGTGTGTACTTGACATTTGAGAATTAATGATATTCATCGATATATTGCGTAGTTGTTAATCAGAAGGGAACTTCCGAAAGACTGGATACGAACCTGCATTTAATAATCCAAGAGCTCCATTACTTCTTCGGAAGGTAAAACTTCATCAAAGCCAAATATCCGCTTGATCTGAGGTTTCCCGACTGATTATACAACCCTCCACAAATCACGATGCATTTTATGTGTACAGATTAGCAGACTGCCGCAAAGCACGAGCCTGCAGAGAAGAAGAATCATCGCCTGATTTCATTCTAACAAGTAAAATTTCTGAATCATTTTGAGTGAATGAGCTATGACTGTGTTTCATATTATGAATGACTGATTGCTCGAACGAACTGAGAGCTACAGAATTACGTAGATAGGAGGAAAAATTACAGTGGCACCAGTGTGACAGGACTCTCTTGGATTGTTATATAATATATGTATTTTTTTTGTTTCATGAAAACCAACGAGAACGAGAGGTAACTAATCTGAAGAGAGATTCGGTGCCCATAGTAAAACATTGCTGATACCAAGAAACGATTTCAACTATTGGACAACGCCGAGACTACAGAACAAGGCCAGAGAAATCTAATTTTTTTTATCCTGTAGTTAAAATAGATTGAAATCAATTCAGAAAGAACTTTTTTCCAGATAGTAGTTAGATTGTAGAACTGTATATTGTGTGGTTTTCGTATCTGGACATTGAACTTTATACCATCTCTGAAGTAATTTTAAAGTTAAGTGTGTCTACGACAGTAAATTTGAAACTGTATTTAGTGACTAGAACCTGATATTGACAGTTATTTAATGGTATTGACTAGAGCGGCATTTAAAATGTCATTGAATCAGCAACGAGACGTGCAACAGCCTTCAACTGTTTGCGCAGAAGCAGAGGCCACGGATAGCAATTCTGAGACTGTTGTGGCTAGCGTTAGCAATATAAATAATCCCGCTGGTTCAGAAAACATTCATAAAACAGCTGATCAGAGGGTTGTTGACACATTAGTTGTTATTATGCAACAGTTGTCTCTATTAGCCGAAGGCCAAGCGGAGGTAAAACGAGACTTATCCGTCATACAAAATTAACTCCAAAATCAATTAGACGAAAATCAAACAGAATTACAAAATCAATTAAGAGCAACCTTTACCGAATTAGATCAGAGATTAAATACCCAGACACAGGAAATAAAAGAACAGGCAGAAAGGACCGAACAGAATCTTATTGCTCAAATTGAGCAGGTCCGCCAACAATGCCAAGAAAACAATAGTAAATAAAAAGCGGAACTAACCGAATATGTATGCGTCAAAATTGACACAATACAAAAACAAGTAGAATTGTTTCCTCAAGTAATACGAGCTCAAGAGGACATACAGTGTTCCGTAGCTATGATACCAGAAATTATAGAATCACAAGATAATCTAAAGAAGCAATTTGACGAAGTGAAGGAAAAACAGGCGACAGTGGAACATAGAATGAATGTACTTGCGGGAAAGTTTTCAGAAATGACATTAGAGCGGCAAAATTTTCCTTCGGAAACGATAGAAGAAACTGTGAAAGCAGCTTTACAGTCAATTTCGGAGAGTTCCGAGGAGAATTTTTTCAACAAAGGGTTAAAGGAAGTTCGTGAACAACTTGGCGAAGAATTCTCGCGTTGGAAAGAAAATATGGACAGATTACTAAATCTCTCGCAGGAGGATTTAGAAACAGCTAGAAGAAGAAACAAAATTCTCAATCTGCGCGGGAAATTCCGTCCACGTCAAGATCCGATGTAGACAGAACTGGTACGTCACAAGTTAGATTCGATATAACGGATAGCCACAGGGAAAAGTACGAACAGGATGATTTTTGGAATCGTAGTACCGCTGAGGAAGAGATGATTAAACAGAGACAATTTCAAATCTTTAACCCTGGCAAAAAGAATGTTCATCCTGTAATCTTTATTCGAAGTTTCAGAGGTCTATTTCCACGATCTTGGACAGAATGGCAAAATATTAGTTTTGTATCTGGATATATACACGGATCAGGAGCATTGTGGGCATCCGAACAAACATCTTCTTGTAAATGTTACAAAGAATTTGAGCAGGCTTTTCTAGCAAAGTATTGGTCTGCTGGAAAACAAGAAAGACTTAGGCAGGAAGTATTATATCCTGAGTGTAGTGTTGGCAGAAGAGGCCGAAATGCACGCGTTTAATTACACGCTGACTGGCGTTAGGTCTGTAACGGGTCAGAGAAATAAGACTAGCAAAACAGGAGGTAACTGGTAGAATACTTAACTTTAATCCACAATTGTAGAACATCTCTCGTTACGGTACATGCTTCATAATATCAATTATCAATTGAATACGGCGCCGTGCTAGGTCGTAGCAAATGTAGCTGAAGGCTATGCTAACTATCGTCTCGACAAATGAGAGCGTAGTTGTCAGTGAACCATTGCTATGAACGTCGGCTGTACAACTGGGGCGAGTGCCAGGACGTCTCTCTAGACCTGCCGTGTGGTGGCGCTCGGTCTGCTATCACTGACAGTGGCGACACGCGGGTCCGGCGTATACTAATGGACCGCGGCCGATTTAAAGGCTACCACCTAGCAAGTGTGGTGTCTGGCGGTGACACCACACTGAGCCTTTCTCATTTTCTAGAGGATCTCTAAAGAGATATTTTGAGAAATACATTAATAAATCTTTGTATTGGGATGTACCGATTCCTTTGCCGGATATACTTAGGATACTCAAGTCCAGACTACCCACCAGTATAAGGAATCAGCTGTTATATATAAATGATAAGGATATAGACTCATTTATGACTACACTTGATCATATTGATATAATTGAGGAGGACAATAAAAGGGCAAGAGAAATGTCATATCAAAGAAGAGTAATAGAAGCGAATCCGAGCTGCAACTCGAATGGGAATGGCAGTAATGGTAGCAGTAACAATAATCATAACCAACTACACTCTCCGAGGAGACTTAGAAATGGACCAAATACAAACAGTAATTATTACCATAATGGAAACTTTAGTAATGGTGCAGCGAGGGGCTATTTTAGGAACAATAGGAAATTTAATCGATATAATCCAATGTATGGCAACACAAGACAGTTCTACCAACACCAGCAGAACAACAACAATAATTACACGAATCAAGCAAGACAATATACACCGAATTCACCACAACAACCGATAATCACTGAAATAGCTGAAGAGACAAATACCAATCGGACCAACAATCAGTCAAACTAAACATGACTGCATCGTGCCCCGGAGGAGCGGTCAGGGGATCTGTTAGGGGCGAAACAGTAAAATCACAATTGTTAAGATATAATGATGGTGAGCTGTTGACTGAAGAGTTAACAAAGGATTTAATAACGTGTCATTGAAGTTCCAACGAATGTGATAGTAGACACCGCCGCTTCCGCCAATGTCATCTCAGGCGCTCTTTTTAGGAGAATTATTAGGAAGAAGAAGGTACCAATTTTGCCGGTACAGAACTGCAAAATCATCGGAGCTGTTGGAGCACGCTCTCCCAATGTCAAAATACAAACACAATTATAGATGAAAATGGGAAATGTAGCAATAAAGTGCACGTTCCTTGTAGTGGAGAAGTTATTAGTGGACTGTATTCTTGGTATTGGGAGTATGCAGGAGTACGATTGTCAGATTGATATTTTGGAAGGAATAGTTAAATTTAGATTAAATGGAGAAGAGATACCACTGGCTTTAAATAGAAAGGAAACGGTGCATGAGAAATATTGTCGCAGTGCCATAGTTCAATTAATTGACACTACAAACGGTCGTTGGAAGGAGCTTTCAAAGGATTTGATACAACAGGAGGACTTTAACCAAACAACAATGATAAAAGCTAGTGAATCAAATCAGGATACCGGAGAACAAAGGCAGCAGTTTCGTTATTTGTTAGAGGCATATGAAGAGATTTTTGATGAGAAACCAGGAATTATTAAAGGGTATATTTATCACCTACAAGTGAAGCCACATCAGACTTACTGTTACACGCACTATCCGATCCCCTGGCGTTTAAAACAATTTGGTCAAAGGGAGATAAATAGAATGTTAGAATGGAACTTGATTGAGCCATCAACTAGTCCATATTGTTCTCCCCTCTTAGTCGCTCCAAAACCTGGAGGCAACGTAAGATTAGTTCTGGATGCGAGAGAGATTAACAAAATAATAGTACCTGTAAGAATTCATCCGGAAAATGTAGATGAATTAATTCAAAATTTTCAGGATATTTCGTGCTTAACTAGTGTTGATTTGAGAAGTTCATCCAAATGGATGAAGAATCTAGGAAATATACCGCATTTATCTATGCCGGGAGAAGTTACCAATTTAGAGTTGTCCCGTTCGGACTTAATATCAGTGCCGGAATATTTATTTCAGCGTTGGATTATGTTCTTGGACCAAATCCGACACATACCTCAACTAACTTTACTCCAACAGAGCTTATGTTTAGTCAGATTGAAAAGAACTTCTGGATAAACCATCTGCCAAAGTATGAAGACCCGAATTTAAAATGGGAGGAAAAGATTCGACTCGCACTTGTCAATTTAACTAAAAAGGCAATACAACGGAAATTGACATATGATAAACGGATTCACCGGATTCAGACGTTTCATCTTGGAGAAAAGGTTTTATTGATGCGACACATCCATTCCTCGAAACTGATGAAGAACATAAAGAAATGGAACCTTATTTATACCGGACCATATGTTATTGTAAATATACCAAATCCTGGATCATACTTGTTGGCATATCCCGAATCGAAAAGAATAAAGGGATTATTCGCGCATAATGATATCAAGAAATTTTTTGAAGGATCGTAGATCTGTGATACCAAATATGGAGAAGAATTTAGAGTGGAATTTGACTATGAGTCGAATGTGTATACAAATATCAAGATGTTTATGTTGTTTAGAGGGTAAGAGACGGTGAGATTACTCCTGTGATAGGTTAAGAGACAGTGAGACTTCTCCTGTGATAGTTTAGCACAAAGTTTTAAGATAGGCAGCAGAAATTGTTAAGTACTAGTGTTTGTAAGTGTGGACTATGAGCAGAAGCCATAGTGATATACAATGAAAGTGCATCTACATTTCCTCAAGACACGGCACTTATGTGAGAATTGCGTGTGAAACTTGAACAGTGCGGGATATGTAGGTAAATACGCTGTGTGTATGATGTGCGTTGTTCGCGGGAGAAAACAAATGAACTTTGAAATGGAGCAACAGTCGATAATGTCACTGCTGCAAACAATTGAAGAAACTCTCTGGTTGCGCGAGAGAAAATTATTATAATTTTTAGATTTTTCATTATGCCTTCTCTACCAGGAGAATTAATTTAAGAATATTAATTAACATTCTAAAAATAGCAGTTTGTGTGTTTCATATTATGGACATAATTGTTGAAATATATTTCCATAAATGTTCATGAGAGAATGAAGAAAATTCTGCGAGTGGCTGATTTGTTAAATGAACATACGTCATCATTAGTGATATTTATTTGCAGGTGGATCTATAAATCAATTAATTATAAGAATAATGAAAATTTTTCAGAGAATTTTTTCTAGAAATTATTCCCTTTGTGGAGTCAGTGTCATATGCCTATGTTTAAAATTTTTCATCAGGTGTAAACTTAAATTTTATCCATAATTTCGTAATTGAAAGCAAACCTCGGACAGATTCAATGCTCTACTTCCACCTGCACTATAACAAAACGAAGATTAGAAAAAAAAATTTTGAGAGGAATACATTCGATATGAGCTACAACAAAATTTAAATGCCCACAGTCTATTTGGCAATATTTTGGACAATCAGCAGTTGTAATTGGTATTGAGGACTACAAAAAAAAATTCGCAATTGTGAGGACTGATGGATGTTCCAGTCTAGTACAGATGGAAGAATATAAGAATCCACTCCGATTTTGAGTTAAACGATGAAATATGGACTTCATTGCCTTAATACACTCTCTTCCAGGGATTTATTCAGCCAGAACCTTTTCTTATTCCACTTTAAACCTGTTCCACGTTCACGTCCCTGACCATCTGTTCCTGAGATCATCTTGCTGTTTCTACGGCACATTACCAGCTTGTATCCCGTACCATAAGCCATCGCCTGTCCTCCGTACCGCCTCCACCAAACGCTGTACGTCGCCTACCCGCTGTCCGTACCCAGTGTTCCTGTGCCATCGACTTCACAACGAGATCGCCGGCTACATCGTCGAAAGAAGAATTTTGAAAATTTTTTTGAGCAATATTGTAAAATTTTTTTGGCTATGAGGCACTTTTCCTTTGATCTAATCTATGGAGCTTCTATATATTTCAAAATTACTGGATTTAGGCTTTCCTATCTTTTTTAATACCTGAGCTGGGGTCTATTCTTCCGGGTTTTCCGGGGTTTCCCTGTGAAGGCCAGTTCCCAAATGGGTAGACCTTTTTCGTAATTACACCAATCTACATCTTCCCTGGTTATGTACTCGGGATACGGGTATACCCCGGTACATGTAAAAGCTACAGCTTAGGTATTCTCGTAACTTACTGTCTTAACATGTTACCCATACTCTCTATAGTAAAATTCTACTAATTCAAAATATTCCTCTTTTGAATAAACAACCCAACAAATTTTTCTGTTAGCTCGCAAAGTGTATTATCATTAACTTTGCTCGCTGCGAGGGGCAATTGTAATATTTCTTTATATTCGATGAATTATTCTGATACAATTCTACCCTTGAATGACGTTTATAAATTTTCTATCTTCATACTCGCAGAATCCATGCGCAAAATAGTTTCATACAATAGCTATGCCATGAGCGCATAATTATTCTTTGTAGTACTCTCTCTGGTGGTTGTTAGAAAAAAAAAAGAAAAGCTTCCAAGATTGTCTTCGTGCCGATTAGCCTGAGCTTTGTTTGAAGAACTGTAATCTGATTATTGAGATTTATGACAGAAGATAACTGATACGAACTGTACGATTAAAAGGGAAATATATATATATATATATATATATATATATATATATATATATATATATATATATTGCTCCTTCATACAAAAGGTGTGTATTTGACATTTGAGAATTAATGATATTCATCGACATATTGCGTAGTTGTTAATCAGAAGGGAACTTCCGAAAGACTGGATACGAACCCGCATTTAATAATCCAAGAGCTCCATTACTTCTTCGGAAGGTAAAACTTCATCAAAGCCGAATATCCGCTTGATCTGAGGTTTCCCGACTGATTATACAACGCTCCACAAATCACGAGGCATTTTGTGTGTACAGATTAGCAGACTGCCGCAAAGCACGAGCCTGCAGAGAAGAAGAATCATCGCCTGATTTCATTCTAACAAGTAAAATTTCTGAATCATTTTTAGTGACTGAGCTATGACTGTGTTTCCTATCATGAATGATTGATTGCTCGAACGAATTGAGAACTACATAGATAGGAGGAAAAATTACAGTTTTAAAACATTCTCAAGAAATGTTCTGTAAATCGCATTCATCAGTTTCCCGGATTTGGAGCAGGTAATGTAAACATTTTTCAACGAGACGGTTAAAAGATTGACCTCTTCTATAACCCGAGGTCCAAATGTAACATTAGTTTCTTGTAAACACAGCAAAACCTTAGGCAACACTTTTACAGAGGCTGTGATGGCATATTGCGCTGTGTACCAATGTGTTACCAACTGCGACAAGGGTTCGTTTTTCCCCCTTATGCGATAACGTGCGTCGAATGTTCACCCGATACTAGCATCCTGTTTGATCGGTGTTGATCACGTAATCACGATTAAAACCGGTCATAAGTGACGCCGCTTGCGTGCTGAAAAGAGCCGCCACTTCCTGTATATCTACTATATTTACTACCTCCTTATGAGAGACGTATTTAGTGACGTGCCGTTGACGAATTTTATACTCCGATTTGGAATTTCTTGCCCAAGATAATGATGCAGCAATCGTAAAATCCTTGTTGGCCGTATATTGAAGCGCTGCACCTGCAGCCAACTCCTAAAGTATTCTCGTTGTTACATTCTCGTTACGACAACGAGATTCGACAAATCTTTCGTATATCCACTTATTTATCGCCTGGTATTTGTCGTATCTTGTCCCTCCTTTAACGATATCACTTTCCCACAATTTCAAGTCCTTCTTCCTTTTCAGGACTGTTGTTGCTCCATTCTTCTGCAATCTTTGTAAGTTCCAATTTGGACGATTCCTGGCTAGCGCTACCGCCTTTACTTTTAACTTCAAGGGGTATAGCGCCGTAGTTCAATCGTTTAGTAACCGGTTCGTAATACTCATCGGGAACAGATGAAGCACATATTCCCAGTGACGTGTAGATTTCCAAAGTGTTATGACCATTTTGCGATTCACTAGTCGGGATATCTTCCATTGAATCACCTTCTGCTTCGTCTTCATGGTATAGTACTTAAGTATCAACTAAAGTCATTTTGTTCGTCATCTCCAAAAATCGCTCGACGATAGCCGCTCCTATCAATCTGGAACGCCAAGAAACAGAACTGTCTGCTTCCGGCAGTGCATTGATAATGCATCTGTCTTGCAACACTTTTACAAACCAAAACACAGCGTCGATAATTTCCTGCTTGCCATCGTTTGTGACAGGCTCCCAACTACATATTACAGCGCTAGTCGAAGGGTGTACATCCTCCATTATTCAGATTATGCACCTGAAAGATATGACACAACAAACAATAACTAGTTTCTAGGGCATAAACAGACGAGCTAATTACTACAAACTACATACAGTACTCGTCATATGTTATTTACGGAAGAGCACTGTATTCATTCACAAAACGTATTTCATTCGACGCATTAACGATGGAAAAATCACTACATGTATCCACGAGGTTCGCGAGAGCCTAATGACGGAAAACAACTCTTTCCGATTGACTTCTATAAGGCTCCTGCTGGACACCTTCACTCTTTCAGGTTCACAACTATTATATGACGAAGAGGCAACTGGGACAACATAACTCTCCTCGCGTGCATTCCGTCCCGTGCCTCGTTGTAAACAAGCGTCGCGCGGTTGGCTATCTGTGATCCCTCGTGAGGAATTCGCAGCAATCTTCCTTGGAATTGTTTTCATGTGACAAGGCTTAAAAGTTTAATACTTTACTAACACACGGCGTTTGGGAAATTAGTTTGCCTACCCTATTATTATCATTCCATGTAGATTTACTTACCTTATTAACCCTCCCATCCCTATCAATTGAGATACGGAAAAATACAAACGAAAAGAATAACATACGCGAGGTTTCTTCGAGATTCGAACTCAGTTTTCCGATTCCCCGCCAGTTGCCTTGGCCGTTGCGCTATCGGTGCTACCGGCAAACAAGCGTTTACCATGTGGGTACAGAAGCGGCAGTTGTAAAGGTTTCTTACCTCGATTTCTGGAAAAGTATGCGTTTTCGGACCCAATACCTGATGATGAAAAATGCTCTATTTACAATTATCTATCGATCCCGCCATTTTTGAGTCGGTTGCTCGCCATAACCTTTAGGGGTGATTTTCTCAAAATTGCGGGGGTGTTGACCCAAAATATCTTAAATTCCTTCGTTTTAGATTGTACACAAGCGACCTGCAACATTTGAGCCGAATCGGTTGGCCGTGTCTGAGGCCTTCCCCTTGTCAGCTGTACACCTGGATTCGGGATATCCTATCACAAAGATCACAGTTCACAGTAACTGACGAGAAGTCATCCAGTGAAACAGTTTTAGTATCTGGTCTGGGACATCCCCAAGGAAGTGTTATAGGTTCTCTCCTGTTCTTAAAGTACATAAAATATGTAGGAGACAATTTGAGCAGTCCTGTTAGACTATGAGCAGATAATGATGATGTTTAACAGTGAAGTTGTCAGGACATCAACATGATTTTCCAGAATTATTTAGCCAAGATATGTGTTGGGTATGAAAAGTAACAATAAAGTTTAAGGTCTTCCAGATGAGTACAAAAAAATCTGTTAAATTTCGGTTACATGTTGAAGCACTCAAATTTAACGTTTGTTTATTAAGCCAAATAACTAGGGATTAAAAATTACGGACAACTGAAATTCGAACCATCTCATAGAAACTGTGTGCAAGGCGAACCTAAGACTGGAGAACACTGAAGAGATGCAATGCATCTACCAAAGAGACTTCCTTCTCTGCACTTGTCCGTCGTACTTGTGGAGTATTATTGCGCAGTGTGGGATCCTTACCAGAGAAGATTGACAGACGACATCGAAACAGTTTGAAAAAGAGTTGCCCGTATTGTATTAGCGCGAAGGAGGAGTCAAAGTAGCACAGATATGATTAGTGAGTTTGTGTGGCAATAAGTAGGACAAAGACGTTTTCCGTTCCGGCGAAATGTTTAACAAAATTTTTGTCACCAACATTCTCCTCTGTATGCAAATATATTTTGTCGACTCCATGCTACGTAAGGATAAATGGCCATCGTGATAAAAGAAGAGAAGTCTGAAATCGCACGATAAGATTTAAGTGATTCTACTTCCTGTTTGCTATTCGCGAGCGGGACGCTCGAGAAATCGTCTGAAAGTGATTCTGTGAACCGTCGTAGAAACACATATATTTTGCACTCCACAGCCATTTACCTCCCTTTCCTGTTCCAGATTCTAATGGTATGCGGTAAAAATGATAACTGGTAAGCTTCTGTGTCAGCTCGAATTTCTCTTATTTTACCTTTATCTTTTTTTCGCGAGATTCACGTACGAGGAAGCAACATATTGGTTGCCTCTTCTAGGAACGTAAACTAACGGGATTTCCACAGTAAATTTCACCGTGAGGCACAACGTGTCTTTTGCAATCACGAGAGTTGGACGAGGATTTCCGTGACTCTTTCGCGCTTGATGAATGAACGTGTGACGAAACGCACTCCTGTTCTTCCGATATTTTCTGTTTCCTGTATCAATCCTATATGGTACAAGTCCAACCCTGAAGGTTCTGCAAGCTACCTCCTTGGTAGGTGGATTAAACGTTTCATGAAAAGAGTACACGTTCCGGGTCTCCAGCAGACACATTTCTGCTGTGGTACAATAACGAGCACAGTGTGCGATTGAAATTGTGCGCAACTGAAAACGTACTTCAAAGTTGAAGTACGCGGGACAGTACGATTCTTATGGACAAAATCTCTCAAATGCACACAAACTCAGGCGGTATATGAACGAAATGCTATGTCTCGTCCCGGCGTAGTGAAATGGTGCCAACAATTAGACCAAGGCCGCATAGGCGTGTCGATGCTGATCGCGAAGTCCTGATCTTGCACCATTAACTGTCGGGGTCTTCCTGGCCAAGTTAGCTGTTGGTACATCTGTTGACGGACACATGTGGACACTTCTTTTCTGGACACCGCCTGGAGTAAGTGCATGGAACAACTCGGCAGACGGGAAACAGTGCAACATGTGTTTGTAGCTCAGTGGGACCACTTCTACGATGTGAATATTGCGGCTTACTTTCAGTTTTATCCATAGGATTTCATTTCATGATGTATATATGGAGACTGAAGCAGCGGATGTACCAAGGCTGGAATTTGATCGTGAATCTTCTGCCCAATAGGCAGGTGCGCTAACCATTACAAATGCACAGACTACTCTAGCGCGCACCCCTCCTTAATCCAAGTTCCAGTTCACGCATCAGCCCACCTAGTAGATCCCCTAAACTGAAACTGCATTCCAGAAGCTCTACAACTCTATTGGAATAGCAATTCAGCATCGAACGAAACGGTGGATCCTGCCTGAAACTAAGGCATAGGTCCTTTAATCAAATGAAATTATATGGATCCAAAGACATTTTCAAGTCTCAGACGCCTATAATGTATGAGTGCAGACTGAATCGACGGGTGAAAATTTCTTCCAAGACTGGGATCGAATCCAGGTCTCCTCTTCACTAGGCAGATGCGCTAACTACCATCACACTCTGGCACAATGGCTTTGCACAACTGCACAGACTAACCTAGCATTCTAAAGCTAAGGAGTTTGGACTGTGGAGGAAAGCGAGCTAGAGTAGAGTTAGCACATCTGCCTAGTGCACAGGAGGCCTTGGTTCGAATCCCAGCCTTGGTACAAATTTTCATTCGCCGCTTCAGTGTACATAGGTACATCATAGATATTTGAGACTTGGAAAAGGCTCTGCAACAAAACAGTTTCATTTGATTTCATTTCAAATATTTATTTTTGTATCTTGTAAAAAAATACATTAGACTATGATGATTAGCTGAAGTACAGGGTTCATTTATTAGTCAAATAATGCACGTACAGGTATGCATGGAGTTCTTAGTCACTGTTGGTCTCAGTTACTCTCTACACATTTCAAACATATATCATCATCCCGTAAGTGCAATACTAGTTCGGACACGTTCAGCATCTTGTATTTCAAGTTTGTGAAATACTAAATCTTTCTCCATCTTCTTCTACATTTCAGCCCTGCGACTGTGGAACAGATCACCCAGGGACTTGTTTCTTATCAATAACTAATCTGCATTGAAGAAAGAGGTCTGTCATCATCGGCTTCTCCTTATCTCAGTATATTCCACCTATTATCTTTCTTTCCAACAGGGAAACAGATTCTGCGTCACACTGTCCCCTACCTAAGCTTTCTATTTCCGATTTCTTCTATCCATCTCATTTGTTAATCTTACCCGATTATTTCTCGCTTTTGCTCTGACCAGCCGGATGTTGTGGCCGAGCGGTTCTAGGCGCTTCAGTTTGGAACCGTGCGATCGTTACGGTCGCATGTTCGAATCCTGCCTCGGGCATGGATGTGTGTGATGTCCTAAGGTTAGTTAGGTTTAAGTAGTTCTAAGTTCTAGGGGACTGATGACCTCAGATCTTAAGTCCCATAGTGCTCAGAGCCATTTGCAGCATTTTTGCTCTGAATAGTCAACTTTTCCTGATTACCTCTATACTGTTGTTATACACTTCTGTTAGATTTTGCTACAAGAATGTAACAAGGGAATAGCTTACTGTTGATAAAACTGACATTCCTTAAAATCTACATTTCGTTGCCGTATTTTATTATTATTGTATTATTATTACTTTTATATACTGTTCGTGTATCTCATAAACCACAATGTTTACTCACCTGGTTATATGTAAGAGATAGACAGAACGTTCCACTCTTTCCAGATGAAATAAATGCATAAATAAATACATAAATAAATAAATTGCATACTAAGATACACTCATGGGCCAAAACAATGTGGCCACTGCCCACCGAGGGACTATATGAGGCCTAATGGCGTTGTGGGGAAGAGACGGGATAAGGAAAGATTATAAGCTGAACACAGACGAATTGGGGAAGATTCTAGCGCAATATTGGCCACAAATAGAGAAATACACAGACATAAGCGACTTTCACAAAAAAGCAGATTGTTATGGAGCATTGTGTGGGAACAAGCGTCTCAAAAGCGGTGAAGTTGGTCGGCTGTTCTGGTGCTACAGTAGTGATCATCAATGGAGAGTGGTTGATGGACGGTGAAACCGCAAGTAGGCGAAAAGGTGTTGGACGTACAGGTCACAGGATATTCCTTCTAACAGGAAGGAATTTGGAAGTTAAAAAGGCTTAAACGCAAGAAAGAAGACATGCCCAAAATGAAGGGATGAGGAAGTTCTCTGAGGATAAGAAGAATAAGAAAGCCAATGCTAAGTAGTGGTTACATCTGCTCCTTAGAGAGCGAAACGTGTATAGCCCATGAACATAGCTACATATTACACTGTGTAGGCCCTGCGCTGCTAGTTCGTTCACTGTTGCGAAGTCAGTAATGAAGTAATTTCCGGTCTACAACTCAGAGGAGGTATTTCATGGGATATTTAAGCAAACATCATGTATATGTCTCCATTTTACTGTCATAGGCACGTGATATAGAGAAAAACCTATGTGAGAAATGGGTGAAGTATGTAATGAGTATGTTCTTCACATATTCGTTTGGCAAGCTCTGAGGTAAGCTATGAGGCATCAAAGGATCACCAATTTAGTATTGGAGGGCAGCGTGGAGAGTAAAAATCTTAGAGGGAGACCAAGAGATGAATACACTAACCAGATTCAGAAGGATATAGGTTGCCGTAGGTACTGGGAGATGAAGAAGCTTGCACAGGGTAGAGTAGCATGGAGAGCTGCAACAAACCAGTCTCTGGACTGAAGACCACAACAACAACAACAACCTCCACCACATTCTGTCATGCATTCTGTTTTTACCTTTCAGAAAATTACATTTTACGCCGGAGACGGTAATTTCCCACAGATTGATTTTTGCCCTATTTGCTATCCTATCGAATTACCATCGGACTATTTGTAGACGGCGTTTCTGGGCAATTTATTCGCAGTTAATATTTATCACTGTAGTAAGTTTCATAACCATGTGCCTCTGTGGCACCTGATCTCTCCATCTGCTACTACCACTTTTCAGTGTAAGTGATTCAGTGAACATATGATGAAAAGAGATGCTGAACAGTTTATGATTCACATAGATTTGTCTTATATCTTGAGTTAATGAAAAGCTCGTTATGTCAATCTAACGTCCACTTATAGTACGTGCACACACACGCACACACACACACACACACACACACACACACACACACACACACACACACACACTGTTTACAGTTTCACTTGATTTAGCCATTGCCATTTTTCATTCTGTTCGGTCCCCGTGGAACAACAATAATGACAGAATAAATACTTCGCGTTCCTATTCAAGCCATTGGTTCCACGTTCCGTGTCCTACTTGTTCATTCTATGGGTCAAATACTCAGACTAAATGCCTACGCGCATATTTAGCAGGCGCTAAAAACTTACCCCACTCTCTAGCTGACGTATCCACATGTCACCTGTGATCCTGTATCCAGCAGAGGTGGGTAAGGCTAAGATTTGGTGCCTCGTGGCAGTATTGACATCTTTGTTCTAACAACTGCTAGAAACGTAGATAAACTCTCTATTATGATGCTGTTGTGGTCTTCAGTCAGAAGGCTGGTTTCATGCAGCTCTCCACGATACTCTACCTCGTGTGAGCCTCTTCATCTCCGAATAAGTACTACAATCTACGTCTTTCTGAATCTGCTTAAAGTATCCAATTTTCGGTGTTCCTCTACGATTTTCGCCACCCACACTTTCCTCTAATGCTACACTGGTGATCCCTTGATGTTTCAGAATGTGTCGTATTAATCGGTCCCGTCTTTATCAGAAATTGAGTCCGCCTTGATGCAAAAAACCTTGTTATTTGATTACTTATTTATTTTCCAAACTAGTTTCGACGACAAATATCACCGTTATCAGTGGGTTTTGTAAAATCTAGGACATGCAGAAAATAGCATAGTTGAACTAACACATAATAAGTAAACAAATAAAAAGGTGTTTTGCATCAGGACGGACTCAATTTCTGATATTGTTGTTTTCCTATGCAAACACGGACGAAGTGGAAGAGTTCTAAGATAAAGTTATTATCGATCCCCTCTTTTTGTCAAGTTGTGCCATAAATTCCTTGTCTCCCAATTCTATTAATTACTTTGTATGCAGTGTAGCCATGTATGGAAGTGAAACATGGACGATAAATCCTTTGCACAAGAAGAGAATAGAAGCTTTCAGAATGTGGTGCTACAGAAGAATGCTGAAGATTATATGGGTAGATCACATAACTAATGAGGGAGCATTGAATAGAATTGGGGAGAAGACAAATTTGTGGCATAACTTGACTAGAAGAATGGATCAGTTGGTAGGACATATTCTGAGGCATCAAGGAATCACCAATTTAGTATTGGAGGGCAGCGTGGAGGGTAAAAATCGTAGAGGGAAACCAAGACATGAATAGACTAAGCAGATTGAGAAGGATGTAAGTTGCAGTAGGTACTGGAAGATGCCACGGCCGTGGCCCAAAATTTAATTTATTTCTTCTGCTTCCATCATTATCGTAGATAAAGGTGAGGCTTAAATGTCTCGGAGAAAATTTAATTATAAGGTCTATAAGATCGTCCTTGTTTCACTTCCATTCATGGCTACGCTTCAGACAAATACCTTCAGAAAACACTTCCTAACACTTAAATCTATATTAGATGTTAACAAATTATTCTTCCTCAGAAATGCTTTTGTTGTTGTTGCCAGTTACATTTTACATCTTCTCTATTTCGGCCATCATCAGTTACTTTGCTGCCCAAATAGCAAAACTCTTCTACTACTTTAAGTGTCTCGTTGCATAATGTAATTCATTAGTATTACCCGATTTAATTAAACTACATTCCATTATCCTTGTTTTGCTTTTGTTGATGTGCATCTTATATCCTCCTTTCAAAACACTGTGCATTCCGTTCAATGATTCTATTTGACGTAGCACCAGAAATACACTGGCGTGCGAAACTTAAAGACGAAAGCAACTTTCGGATAATGTGTCACTATCAAGTAACATAGCATGATGAAACTTGCACCGTACATACACTCCTGGAAATTGAAATAAGAACACCGTGAATTCATTGTCCCAGGAAGGGGAAACTTTATTGACACACTCCTGGGGTCAGATACATCACGTGATCACACTGACAGAACCACAGGCACTTAGACAACAGAGCATGCACAATGTCGGCACTAGTACAGTGTATATCCACCTTTCGCAGCAATGCAGGCTGCTATTCTCCCATGGAGACGATCGTAGAGATGCTGGATGTAGTCCTGTGGAACGGCTTGCCATGCCATTTCCACCTGGCGCCTCAGTTGGACCAGCGTTCGTGCTGGACGTGCAGACCGCGTGAGACGACGCTTCATCCAGTCCCAAACATGCTCAATGGGGGCCAGATCCGGAGTTCTTGCTGGCCAGGGTAGTTGACTTACACCTTCTAGAGCACGTTGGGCGGCACGGGATACATGCGGACGTGCATTGTCCTGTTGGAACAGCAAGTTCCCTTGCCGGTCTAGGAATGGTAGAACGATGGGTTCGATGTCGGTTTGGATGTACCGTGCACTATTCAGTGTCCCCTCGACGATCACCAGTGGTGTACGGCCAGTGTAGGAGATCGCTCCCCACACCATGATGCCGGGTGTTGGCCCTGTGTGCCTCGGTCGTATGCAGTCCTGATTGTGGCGCTCACCTGCACGGCGCCAAACACGCATACGACCATCATTGGCACCAAGGCAGAAGCGACTCTCATCGCTGAAGACGACACGTCTCCATTCGTCCCTCCATTCACGCCTGTCGCGACACCACTGGAGGCGGGCTGCACGATGTTGGGGCGTGAGCGGAAGACGGCCTAACGGTGTGCGGGACCGTAGCCCAGCTTCATGGAGACGGTTGCGAATGGTCCTCGCCGATACCCCAGGAGCAACAGAGTCCCTAATTTGCTGGGAAGTGGCGATGCGTTCCCCTACGGCACTGCGTAGGATCCTACGGTCTTGGCGTGCATCCGTGCGTCGCTGCGGTCCGGTCCCAGGTCGACGGGCACGTGCACCTTCCGCCGACCACTGGCGACAACATCGATGTACTGTGGAGACCTCACGCCCCACGTGTTGAGCAATTCGGCGGTACGTCCACCCGGCCTCCCGCATGCCCACTATATGCCCTCGCTCAAAGTCCGTCAACTGCACATACGGTTCACGTCTACGCTGTCGCGGCATGCTACCAGTGTTAAAGACTGCGATGGAGCTCCGTATGCCACGGCAAACTGGCTGACACTGACGGCGGCGGTGCACAAATGCTGCGCAGCTAGCGCCATTCGACGGCCAACACCGCGGTTCCTGGTGTGTCCGCTGTGCCGTGCGTGTGATCATTGCTTGTACAGCCCTCTCGCAGTGTCCGGAGCAAGTATGGTGGGTCTGACACACCGGTGTCAATGTGTTCTTTTTTCCATTTCCAGGAGTGTAGAAAGAGCTGCTACAGAAACTAACTGAAAGAAGACTGCCATGAGACGAACAGAGATGACATTTTCATTCAAAGACAATAACTGCACTGAAGTCATCGCGATTTATTATAGTCCCCTGGACCTTGCAAAAGGCGTAACATGGTTCTTAATAGGGTGTGTGATCACCAAGGACGAGAAGGCATGCTTTGCAGTGTGCTACAATGCTGACCACAAGCTTGATAACGAGTTATTGTGGTAGGGCGTTCCATTCTTCCCCCACCGCGATTGACTGCTGGATCGTCGTTGTTGTATGTGGACATGTGTCTCCCCAACTCATCTCACAAGTTCTCGATGACATTTAAATCACGGAGACCGGCAGTCCAGTCCATTCGCCGAATATTCTCTCGTTCGAAGAGGTCCTCTATCTGGGCTGTTCGATGAGCTAGGGCCGAATACACTCCTGAAAACACACATGTGGAGAATTTCAGTGTCACAATAACGTTTAAAAGTGAGTGTACCAAGTCCATAGATTCAGAGGTCAGTATGCCAATACAGCCTTATGCTCCCCACACCAACACGATCATGTTTGACAATTTCTTTATTCCTTATTGTGACTGTACTTCTGACACACGTGCATTTTTCCAAGAGTGCATTCGGCCCTGCTTTCATTTTCATGAAAGAAAATGCGTGACTGTATCGAATTGCGTGGTTGGAGGAGCTCTTGGAACGAGGGGATATTCGGCGAATACACTGGTCTGACCATTCCCCCGACTTTGTCACTGAGCACGTGTGGGATGCGTTACGGACACTTATAGCAGCACGTCCACAAGCACCAACGACCAGTCAGGTACAGCGCTAGTTGAGAAATGGAACGCCCTACCTCAACTCAAGAAGTCCTTACCAACCTCGTGGCCAGAGTGAGAGCACGTTGGAGAACATGCATTATTACCCGTAATTGCGTAGGAACGCGTTGTGTTCCTACGAGCTTATTTGCTTTAAATACGACAAATAATAGCTCCGTAATAATGTTTCCACTGTCTTCTACCTTATTAAACTCATTAGAATTGTCAGAATCATCAGCTGACAATCCGCCCGCAGTTAGATAACATCAGATGCCTACAGCGAATGCCAGACCTTTTCTTCCATATGAATGGGAAGCATACTAAGAAGATAAATCACGCTGCTACCCACAGTCAATTAACTTAACGTTAACGGATTAATATTATTCACCATATTTGGAGTGCAATATGTGTCACAGTTCAGGAGCAGGACTGTAGTGAACATAATTCTAGTTACGAGACAGCGAGTTGTAGCTGAGTTTGATTAATGGCACTTCTAGCAACCCAGAAGCAGAGAAGTGAAAGTCAGAGCGAGGAACCATGTTCGGTGCTAATTCACGAGAACAGTAATAACCCCGCCAACGCTTGTACACATTATACAAAGGTTTAATACGCTGTCCAAAGCAACATGAACTGTTAATATGGAATTTTGTGCTTTGAAAAAATTCTTATTTAGACATGTTTCGTGCACACTACGGCACTATGTTTGCTGACGTTGATGCAGCCAATGATCTAACAGTGTATTTGCCATATACAATGTTCATAGTAACACCCGCGTATGATTTGTTCTCATACTTTATGACGAGACCTCTGGTTTGTACATACATAAATTAACTGTGACGTTTTGATGACACCATCTGATGCAAACTTATCTGACATGTACAATTGCATCTGATAATGGTTCAAAGATCAAAATTTTAACAATGTAAATTAAAAAGAACACACAGTCAGATGGTGGAAACGTTACCATTTAAAAATTTCATTATGGCTGTGGCCCCTAGTAAAGGAAAGGTTCTTGAAATTTTTACGGTTTTTGCTTTTTCCTCTTTAGTCCAGGAGACAGTTCACTGAAAAAGACAAAAACAGCTGCATGTTAGATGGCAGCTTCCGTCCCTGCATTGCCACAGCAGGGCACACATTTTCGTTTGTGAGTTGTTACAAGCTTCTAAATAGAAGAATTTTTTTTTTTATTTTCGTGTTTTCTTTTTAGTTTAAATTCTTATATTTTTTGGGAGGGTGTATGTTTTTACAAAATAAAGTAGCTTTGTACTGCATAGTTCCACCTTTTTCATAGAGTTGTCACGAGCTTCTAGATACCAGCAACCTATTTTGATTTTCGTGTGTCTTTTTTAGTTTAAAATTTAAAATTTTGTGTGTATGTGGGTGTATTTACAAAGTAAAGTCAAGCATTTCATAATCTTGTGCTGTATAGTTCCGCCGTTTGTGTCCAGGCAGTCGTTTATTTTTGTTTCAACAGCTGGTTACAGTTGTAAAACACTTTAGTGAGGTAGGGGACACCACAACAGGCACATCGTTCAGTCTGTGAGTTGTCAGGAGCTTCTAAATAGAAGCAATTTATTTTGATTTTCTTGCGTGATTTTTAGTTTAAAATCTTAAATTTCTTGCTTGTTTGTGTGTTTAAGAAGCACAGTCCCGCGTTCAGTGACCCTTCACTCACAGCCCCAGGTCACGCAACTTGAGGATGATTCCAATAGAGCTCAGTGTGTGTGTGTGTGTGTGTGTGTGTGTGTGCGTCTTGGTGGGGAGGGGGGGGGGGGATGATACAGTTGCTGAACTGTTCAAATAAAACGTGAGTCTCTGATTTTAAATAGGCACCTCACTCATACAATTACAGCTGGTGGTGACTTCAGTGTACCCTCGATATGTCGGTGAAAATGCATTTTAGTCAGTGGTAAGCATCAAACGTCGACAAAGTCAAACTGAATGTTTTTTCCAAAAATTATTTTGGACAGTTAGTTCAGGAGTGCACTCGAAGTGCCGATGGTAGCGAAAACATACCTGACCTCTTAGTAACAAGTAATACTGAGCAAATTGGGAACACCGTGACGTCTACAGGGGTTATTGACGACAAAGTCGTTGTAGCGAAACTGAATACCGTAATATCTGCATCCACCGAAAATACACGTAAATGTTGAGAATGAAAAAAAATATTGATTCTCAAGCCTTACGTACAATGGCTGCACTGAATGTGGCTAATCGTAATAACAAACATCAGAATGGCAATATATGCTTAACAAAGTAATCGTAGATGACTGTCACAATCAACACGTGCCTACTTAGCAAGTCAGAATAAAGCCTCTGACTTGCTGAGTAGGCACATGTTGTTGTGAGAGTAATGTACGATTACTTTGTGAAGCATGTATCGCCACTGTGTTGTTCGTTATTAAGATCGGACAATTTCGGTGCAGCCTCAGTAGGTCAGACCTGAGAATGAACTAACTGGTTAGAAACTAGTAGCCAAATATATGTTCAGCAACTGTGACAGATTTGTTGACAAACACTTGTGAAATAGCAAACTATATGTATTTATAAAAACAGATAAAAATTCCCATGTCGCTTTCCCAAAAAACAGTCTCCACCCCTTCCAAACTAACTACCCTATGCAACTGTAGATCAGATGTGGCTTAAATTCAAAGAAATACTAGCGACATCAATTGGGAGATATATACCAAATAAATTAAAAAGAGATGGAACTGATCCACAAAACAGGTCAGAAGACTGTTGCAGAAGCAGCAAACAACTATGCCAAATTTAAAACAACCCAAAGCCTCCAGGAAGGGCGACTTTTTACTGAAGCTCGAAACTTAGCGCGGACTTCAGTGCGAGATGCTTTTAAGAGTTTCCACAGTGAAACTGTCTAGAAATCTGGCACAGAATCCAAAGATATTCTGGTCATATGTAAAGTGCCCAAGCGGGAAGACACAATGCCGCCACAGCACGATAGCAGTGGTAATGTTACATATAGCACAGCCACTAATGCGGGATTACTAAAACGCTTTGCTACAGTCTGGCACCGCGCGACCACTATGGTCACAGGTTCGAATCCTGCCTCAGGCATGGATGTGTGATGTCCTTAGGTTAGTTTAAGTAGTTCTAAGTTCTAGGGGACTGATGACCTCAGCAGTTAAGTCCCATATTGCTCAGAGCCATTTGAACCATTTTGTAAACGCTTTGGTGAAATTCCTTCATGAAAGAAGACGGAGTAAATGTTCCGGAATCTGAATCAAGAACAACTGGCAACGTGATTAACTTAGAAGTCAATACCCTCGGTGTAAGAAGCAGCTAAAATGGCTTAATAAAGGCAAGGCCTCCGGTGCGGACTATATACTAATTAAGTTCCTTTCATAGTATGCTGATACGATAGCTCTATACTTAGCAATCATATACATCCGCTTGCTCGAGGAAAGACCCATTCCTAAAGAGTGGAAAGGTACACAGGTCACAACAATACCCAAGAAACGAAATAGGAGTAATCCTCTAATTACAGACCTATATCACTGACGTCGATTTGCAGTAGCATAATAGAACATCTGCTGAATTCGAACAGTATGAATTACCTCCAAAAAAGGGACTTATTAACAAATAGTCAGAAAACATCGTTCTTGTCAAACACAACTAGCTCTCTATTCACACGAAATAATAAGAGCTATCGACAGGGGATCTGGAATTGATTCTGTGTTTCTAGATTGCCAGAAGGCTTTGACACCGTTCCTCACAAACTATTTCTAAACTAATTGCATGCTTATGGAGTAACGTCTCAGTTGTGCGACTGGATTCGTAATTTCGTGTCAGAAAGGTCAAAGTCATCGAATAAAACCGAAGGGACATCTTGCGTTCTCCAAGAAACTGTTCGGGACCTGTGGTGTTCTAATCTATACAAACGATTTAGGAGACAATTTGAGCAGTCCTCTTAGATTGTTTGCAGATGTTGCTGTCATTTACCGTCCAGTAAATGTGTCAGAAGATCAAAACAAATTCGACAATCATTTGAACAAGATATATGTATGGTGGGCAAAGTAGCAGTTGAATCTCAATAATGAGAAGTATGAGGTCGTCAACATGAGTACTAAAAGGATTCCGCTAAGTTTCGGGCACACGATGCATCACATAAATCGAATAAATTTTTAAATTCATCTAAATAATTATGGATTATAATTACGAAGTACGTAAACTGGAACAATGACATCGGCAATGTTGTGAGGAAATGAGTCAACGACTGCGTTTTATTGGCAGAACACTTGAAAGTGCAATATGTCCGTCCTCTTCTGGAGTACTACTGGGATACGTATTAGATAGGACTGACGTAAGACATAAAAAAAAGTTCAAAGAGGGGCAGCTCGTTTTGTATTATCGTGAAACAGGGGAGAGGGTGTCCCGGATATGATATGCGAGTTGTGATGGCAGTCATTGAAGCAAAGGCTTTTTCGTTCCGGCGAGGCCTTTTCACATAATTTCAGTCGTCAACTTTCTCCTCTGAATGCGAAAATATTTTGTTGGCGCCCACCTACATGGGAAGAAACATTCATCGTAATAAAATAAGAGAAATCAGAGCTCGCATGGAAGATTTAAGTATTCGTTATTTCCACGCACTTTTCGAGAGTGGAACGATAGAGAAATAGTTTGAAGGTGGTTCGGTGAGGTACCTGCCAGGTATTTAATTGTGAATTGCTGAGTGTTCATGTAGATGTAGATGTTTGTATATTTTGATAACCTTATGGCAAGAAGCAGTTTAGAGTCGTGTATTCCGATGCGGATAGGCAATTACAGTAGGTTACCTTCAGTTTGGATAAGGAATGCCAGGTTGACCAACAAAGAGTGAGACTGATTTTTTCCTGTAGCTTCCATGATACCTTTCTGTCTGTACCATCAACATCTGAAAAAAGCTGGTTTCTACGTTTAATGTCCATAGACGACAGCACTCTCGTATCGGTAGGCTGGTAGTAACGCTCTATTTGTAGACGCTCTTTGCATTTCACACAGCAGACAATGGAAATAGGATGCGAGAGGAGCAGTACGGCGCAATAAAATTCTGTGATCGTTTAAAACATGCAGCCACTGAAACTTAACGGAAAGCTGCAGCAGGTGTGCGATGAAGATGCACAACCTCGTTTAACAGTGTTTAAGTCGCTCAAGATCTTGAAAGAAGGCCGAATGGTCTGTGTTAAGCAATGTGGGATTGGTGCTTCGGCTTCTACTGTGCCTGAAGTCAACATCTACACATCTGCTGTGATTGTCCGTGAGGATCTGTGGATAACATCACGTAACCTCAGTGACATGTTGATAATTTCATACGACTGTGTCTTTGCTATCACGCATGATCATCTCCACGTGACTCGTGCTTGTGCCTGTTGGGTACCTCGTTTGTTGACTGCCGAACAATAGGCTGACGAATAGAGATAAACCGTGATGTGCTGCGTCTTTTTGCTGCTGGAGAGGATGCGTTCGTTTCTGGATTCAATTATCATCGGTGATGAACCATGGCTGCGTCATTATGATCCCTTAAAGAAACGAGCCAGCACAATGGCGAAATCGCCAGTTTCTCCAACATCAAAAGAAGCGATAGGTGTTCCATCTGATGTGAAAGTGGTGGTGACCACAGATTTTGACTATCATGGAATGATTTGCAAGCAGCAATATAAACGTCTGAATTGGCTAAACTGAGGAAGCACACTGCAAGGAAACGACAAAACATTCTCCAACGAGGTGGCGACTTCATCGTGACAATGGGTGGCCTCATGTCCCAAATAAAGTCATGAATTTTTAGCTCAGTTCAACATTACGTGTGTATCTCATCCGCCTTATAGGACTGATCTTGTACCCTGTGACTTTTTTTTATTCCCATCACTAAAGGCAAAGATTCGGGGAATTCGATTTTAGAACTCTGAAGCACTGCTCAAAAGCGAGGCAATTCTCAAGGACATGACAAAAAAATGCCTGCACCATGTATTCGAGGACTGGTAGAGACGATATAAAAATTGCATTCATGTAGGACCGGAGCACTTTGAAAAATGTCATGTGAATATTGAAATGGAGTTATACACATCTGTGCAGAGGACATTCTCAGTCGTTGTCGATCAGCCCTCTTACAACAACAACACGCCTGCCCTACTAGCAGTGTATCTTCAAACTTTGTTTCTGCAGCACCAGCTAGAGATTTCAAGAGTTACAGTATTAAAAGAGGCAAGTTTCATTGTGTCCGTAGACCGAAAAAACTGCAATTTCTCAATGTGGCCCGCAGAACGTATCTGGCCGCCAAACCTGTTTGAAGAGGAATCGGAAGGAATTCCCCAGGCACTCTTTGTGACTGGGACAGGGCTTACAGGCGGGCGCTGCGCCCCCTCTCTAGGGACGCACCGCCAGCACTCTGTGGCGCCACTACGAGCCACGATTTACGGCACCTCATTTCCTCAACGAGCTCCCGACGTCCGGCTGGTTTGGGGTGCATTTCTTTCGCGGACCATACGACTTCCCCCGCGGGCCCTTTACCGATGTGCGAAACGTATGTAAATTTAGAGTCTCCCAGCTGTTGTGGGCTGCGCTACTGTGTCCGCGGAGCGGAAGCTGCACCTACTTTTCTGTTTTCTCTGTCAACTGACTATAGTTACGCTGTAGGTAGATTTTCACAGAAAATCACCGATAGGATGATAACAGCATCGATCATGAAAATTTCTGCTGTGCACGTGGCTCTTGTCAAATTATCAAAGGCATTCCTCTTTCTGAGTTTCCTGAAGGGAAAACATTCATATTTCTCTAGAGAAGTGTCCCGTATATTGTTCTGCTGAGGGTGGATTATACTGTAAACATTTATATAGCCTTGTATAGATCGCTCTCAGCTACCACCAAATTCACAAACCTGGTCAAACATCAATACGACAGCCTTAACGGAATGACGGGTGGTAGTGTCAATGGAAAGTCGCCGAATTTCCTACTTTAGGGGAAATTTCAGTTTTGTATTTCCTCTTATTCGTGACATAACACAGTCAGTCAACCGCAGGTATTTGACAATGTATCAAGAATTAAATATAATTGGGGATGGGTGGTACAATTCCGCTATTTTCATATACCGGTACATCAAATTTTATAAGAGATTAAAGTACCATTAAGTTCCTGAGTGGATCATGGAACCAACAACCAAGAAAGTAATAGTTAATATTCTGACAGTTAGGCTATATACCTACGGAGCTACAGTGTCGCTTTTGCGAAATTCATTTGTTTTTAATTTCATCAAAACAATATCTAACCTTTGCATCTCACTTTTTGACGAGATTTATCGTCCCACTATGTGGTATTAAGCGACAAATGCTTTCCGTTATGTTGATCATTTAACAGATACGTGTGTGCTAAATGGATGTATTCCCTTCCTTTTTCCAGTGCAAGTGATTGAAATGCGTTACGTAACACAAAGATTCCTCTACAGAGAGAGCGATTCACTGCCAGCACGACAGCAGCACTTCGAACGCATTATGAAGGAGTAGTAGTTCACTATGAGGTTAAAAATTAGAGGGATGAAAGTAGCCTGAACCCTTTGTAATCAATCCTCAGGTTGAAACTTCCTGGAAGATTAAAACTGTGTGCCCGACCGAGACTAGAACTCGGGACCTTTGCCTTTCGCGGGAAAGTGCTCTACCATCTGAGCTACCGAAGCGCGACTCACGCCCGGTACTCACAGCTTTACTTCTGCCAGTATCTCGTCTCCTACCTTCCAAACTTTACAGAAGCTCTCCTTTTTGGAAGGTAGGAGACGAGATACTGCCACAAGTACAGCTGTGAGTACCAGACCTGAGTCGTGCTTCGGTAGCTCAGATGGTAGAGCACTTGCCCCCGAAAGGCAAAGGTCCCGAGTTCGAGTCTCGGTCGGGCACACAGTTTTAATCTGCCAGGAAGTTTCATATCAGCGAACACTCCGCTGCAGAGTGAAAATCTCGTTCTGGAATCCTCAGGTTCGTGTTTGAAGAAAGAATAACTGTGAAGCAATAGTGATAAAAGTGATTCGATAATTGTTTACTCTCTTAAGAAATGTATCTACTATCGCTTATCATCTATGTGTGAAAAATGAGTATACAATAAAATGAAATTTAGACCCAAGTTTAGGCCAATTTCTAACAACAATTATTCACCCTTTTGTCGTATGAAGTATTTATTCTTTTTTTTTTTAATTTGAAATTCTCACGCTTTCACCTACAGATGGCTGTAGATGTTACCTTCCTGTCGTCACCTGCTAATTACTGCAGACTTTTCTAAAAATTGAAGTCGTCGGGTACAAACAATGGTAGGGGACAATCGATGAGAAACACTGTTATCGGATGTGAAACATGGAAAATAGTGTGATTTATTCAGATTTGTTGATAATTCCACGATAAATAGAGATATAACGCACTGTTTCAAATTTAAGGTTCTCGCTAATGGCAACTTCATCTCTGTGTGTGCATGTAAACAGTGGTAAGTGCTAATCGCATGGTTGTCAGCAGTAGTAACGTTATGTGATGTTAGTGTCAGGAAAATGCTTGTAAGGGGAGATTTTTACGAATCTGCAGATTATGCGGATAACTACGGCTCAGGGACGGCGTACCGTCCTCCACACCACTCTCTACCGCGTCTTTGGATATTTGGATTTGGCCACCCTACGACGGTGGTACCGCTGTAGTTCACTGTAGAGTCGTTTCGCTATCTCCAAAAGTGGGGTCGAGGTCACTTGGCGGAGATAACTGTGGTCCACATAGAATCGCCCGAGGTGACTGAAGAAAGCCGGGGGGCTCCAAACATAATCAGTGGGCCGGCGGAAGTGGCCGTGCGGTTAAAGGCGCTGCAGTCTGGAACCGCAAGACCACTACGGTCGCAGGTTCGAATCCTGCTTCGGGCATGGATGTTTGTGATGTCCTTAGGTTAGTTAGGTTTAGCTAGTTCTAAGTTCTAGGGGACTAATGACCTCAGCAGTTGAGTCCCATAGTGCTCAGAGCCATTTGAACCATTTGAACCATAATCAGTGGGTCGAGAGAGAATGGTTTCATCGCGATAAGTAACGAACTCGTGAGACTCCATGGACATCTATACTGCAGCTTTAAGTGGGTACAGATGCAGAGGGGCCGGCCCGAGTGGCCGTGCGGTTCTAGGTGCTACAGTCTGGAACGGCGCGACCGCTATAGTCGCAGGCTCGATTCCTGCCTAGGGCGTGGAGGTGTGTGATGTCCTTCGCTTAGTTACGTTTAAGTAGTTCTAAGTTCTAGGGGACTGATGACCTCAGAAGTTAAGTCCCAAAGTGCTCAAAGCCATTTGAACCATTTTTGATGTAGAGGGCCACCGCCTAGACATCAACGTTGACCAGCTCGAGCCCCCCTCTGTCCTTGAGTAAGGTGAAGGAGTCGTATCTAATTGTAAACAACATCCTTGTACTGAGAAAGGAACCGTAAGCGGTGACAATGCCACGAGCCAGTGGATGCGTGATGGGTAGAGTTCAAGCGATTTGTGGAAACCATGATGTTAAGTACACATTGAAATAATGTGCCCGCTGTACGATATTAAGGGGCCATAGGCGTTGATCAACAATGCTGGCTCGTGGCGTTTGCAATAAGCGTGTGTATGCAGTTCAATGTTATCGTGCGCCGGATAGCTCGTTAGATAGATACGCTAACGTTACGCCACTCTGGTATGGTGGCTTTGCACAACAGCACGAACTACCCTAGTATGCCTCCTCCTGAGCTCAAATTCCCGTTCACGAATCACCTGGGAAATTTGAAATGAGGAGGGGGCGTGCTAGAGTAGTCCGTGCAGTTGGGACACGCTACTGTGCCAGAGCATCTGTCATGTGAGCAGGAGACTCAGGTTCCAATCACGGCCTTGGTACAAATTTTCATTCGTCCCTTCAGTCTGCATATACACATGATACTTACCATTTTAAAAATACGTTGTTGTTGCAGACATGTTTGAAAACAATGGCTTATCTGAATAAAAAATCATATTGCATGTACTTGAAATATCTTATTTAAGACATTTTATTGGAACGTTACTGAGCAGTTTCTCAAAACAACCAGCTTTCCCCTTACGTGTGTATACAGCCGAGGTCTTCAATTGTTCTAAGAGGTCGAACTGAAAATTAATTTCTTCGAATTTTTTTGTGAAACTCTTAAAGCTTTTCTAAATAAAACTTTTTAACATTCTACATCCTCATTCTTCATATCCCTATATTGGCAACTCCCTGCGTGTAACATGGCGGTGTGTAATGTAATAGGCCGGCCGCGGTGGCCGTGCGGTTCTAGGCGCTGCAGTCCGGAACCGCGGGACTGCTACGGTCGCAGGTTCTAATTCTGCCTCGGGAATGGATGTGTGTGCTGTCCTTAGGTTAGTTAGGTTTAAGTAGTTCTAAGTTCTAGGGGACTGATGACCTAAGATGTTAAGTCCCATAGTGCTCAGAGCCATTTGAACCATTTTTGTAATGTAATAATGTCGATGCGTATCACCCTGCTGTAATCGAGTTTCGAATTCCAGCACCCTGTCCTTTGGTACGACAATGACAGACCACACACGAGGTCTGCGACATCTGCAACAATTCGACGCCTTGGTTTCACTGTCATCGGTCATCTTCCATATGCTCCGTATAGAACTTAAGTTGGCCTACTGTAATGACTACTTCTGGGATATCCACCTCAGCTTGGAAAACTCAAGAGCGACGGTCCACGTGGAGTATCCGTCATAATCGTAGGAGTAGCCTAACAACAAAACTTTTCATCTCGAAAACATGAAAACAGAATGAGTGCTTGAAGTAAGGCTTTCTTATTCGGTACTTTGACGTGGTAAGATTAAGTCCAGTTGCAGGATGGAATGATGGACGAGACAGAGATGCACAGCCAGACGAGCTTGTGGTGTGTAAGGCAAAGTGCTATATATTATGTTCATGCCGTATATAGAAACCTTACTATACAGCATCAACAAAAGTAGTACACAGAGTACGCGAAAGAACTTGCCCCCCTTCTAACAGCCGTGTACCGCAAGTCTCTAGAGGAACGGAGGGTTCCAAATGATTGGAAAAGAGCACAGGTAGTCCAAGTCTTCAAGAAGGGTCGTCGAGCAGTTGCGCAAAACTGTAGACCTATATCTCTGACGTCGATCTGTTGTAGAATTTTATAACATGTTTTTTGCTCGAGTATCATGTCGTTTTTGGAAACCCAGAATCTACTATGTAGGAATCAACATGGATTCCGGAAACAGAGATCGTGTGAGACCCAACTCGCTTTATTTGTTCATGAGACCCAGAAAATATTAGATACAGGCTCCCAGGTAGATGCTATTTTTCTTGACTTCCGGAAGGCGTTCGATACAGTTCCGCACTGTCGCCTGATAAACAAAGTAAGAGCCTACGGAATACCAGACCAGCTGTGTGGCTGGATTGAAGAGTTTTTAGCAAACAGAACACAGCATGTTGTTATCAATGGAGAGACGTATACGGACGTTACAGTAACCTCTGGCGTGCCACAGGGGAGTGTTATGGGACCATTGCTTTTCACAATATATATAAATGACCTAGTAGATAGTGTCGGAAGTTCCATGCGGCTTTTCGCGGATGATGCTGTAGTATACAGAGAAGTTGCAGCATTAGAAAATTGTAGCGAAATGCAGGAAGATCTGCAGCGGATAGGCACTTGGTGCAGGGAGTGGCAACTGTCCCTTAACATAGACAAATGTAATGTATTGCGAATACATAGAAAGAAGGATCCTTTATTGTATGATTATATGATAGTGGAACAAACAATGGTAGCAGTTACTTCTGTAAAATATCTGGGAGTATGTGTGCGGAACGTTTGAAGTGGAATGATCATATAAAATTAATTGTTGGTAAGGCGGGTACCAGGTTGAGATTCATTGGGAGAGTGCTTAGAAAATGTAGTCCATCAACAAAGGAGGTGGCTTACAAAACTCTCGTTCGACCTATACTTGAGTATTGCCCATCAGTGTGGGATCCGTACCAGATCGGTTTGACGGAGGAGATAGAGAAGATCCAAAGAAGAGCGGCGCGTTTAGTCACAGGGTTATTTGGTAACCGTGATAGCGTTACGGAGATGTTTTATAAACTCAAGTGGCAGACTCTGCAAGAGAGGCGCTCTGCATCGCGGTGTAGATTGCTCGCCAGGTTTCGAGAGGGTGCGTTTCTGGATGAGGTATCGAATATATTGCTTCCCCCTACTTATACCTCCCGAGGAGATCACGAATGTAAAATTAGAGAGATTAGAGCGCGCACGGAGGCTTTCAGACAGTCGTTCTTCCCGCGAACCATACGCGACTGGAACAGGAAAGGGAGATAATGACAGTGGCACGTAAAATGCCCTCCGTCACACACCTTTGGGTGGCTTGCGGAGTATAAACGTAGATGTAGATGTAGATGTAGTCGAGTAGTCGCAGCCATAAAGTATCTAAGAGTACGCTACGGAATGATTTAATGTGGAACGACTACACAATACTAATCGCAGGTAAGGCAGCCGTGAGACTGAAATTCGTTGAAAGAATGCTCGGCAAATGTCCAGCCACAAAGGAGATAGCTTACAGATCCCTCGTTCCATCTATATCTGCATTATACTCGTCGGTTTAGTATCAGTACAAGATAGGTTTCACACAGGAAATAGAGAAACTCCAAAGAACAGCAGCACGTTTCGTCAGAGGTTTATCTAGTAAAGGTGAAACCGTCACGGAACTACTAGTATAACCCCAGTGGCAGACGCTACAAGAGAGGCATCGTGTATCACGGCGTGCCTTATTACTATACGCGGAGAGGACAAAAGTCATGGAATAGTGTTATGCACATTTACAAATGGCAGTAGTATCGCGTACAAGGTATGAAAAGGGCGGTACATTGCGTGAGGCTGTCATTTGTACTTAGGTGATTAATGTGAAAAGTATTCCGACGTGATTATGGCCACACGACGAGATTTAACACACTCTGAACGCGGGATAGTAGTTGGAGCTAGACGCATGGGACATTCAGTGTGGGAAATATTTAAGGAAATTTAATATTTCGAGATCCACAATCTCAAGACTGCGCGGAGAATACCAAATTTCAGGCATTATCTCTCACCACCGATAACGCAGTGGCCGGCGGCCTTCACTTAACGACCGAGAGCTGAGGCTCTTGCGTAAAGTTATCAGTGTTAGTAGACAAGCAACACTGTGTGAATTAACAGCATAAATCAGTGAGGGACGTACGACCGACCTAACCGTTAGGATAGTGTGGCGAAATTTGGCGTTGATGGCCTATGGCAACAACGCAAGTGCCTATGCTAACACACATCATCTGCCGAGCCTCTCCTGGTCTCGTGACCCTATGAATTGGACCCTAGAGTATCAGAAAACCGTGGGTTTGTCAGACGAGTTCCGACTTCAGTTGATAAGAGCTGATGTTAGGGTTCGAGTGTGGCACAGACCTCACGAAGCTGTGAACCCACTTTGTCAACAAGACACAGTGCAAGCTGGTTGTGGCTCCATAATTATGTGGGCTATGTTTACGTGGTGCAATTGAACCTATCATTCACGGCAAATGTTAATGTACGGATACTTGCAGACCATTTGCCGACATTGATGGACTTCATGTCCCCAAACAACGACCTAATATTTGTGGATTACAATGTGCCATGTTTCCGGGCCATAATTGTTCGCGATTGGTTGGAAGAACATCCTGAACAGTTCATGCGAATGATCTGGCCACACAGATCTCTCGATATGAATCCTATCGAACATTAATGGGACATAATCGACAGGTCAGTCTATGCACAAAATATTGCACCGGTAGCACTTTCGGAGCTGTGGACGGCTAAAGAGGCGGCATGACTCAGTATTTCTGCAATGTACTTCCAACGACTTGTCGAGTCCATGCCACATCGTGTTGCTACACTACCCCACGCAAAAGTATGTCCGACACGATATTAGGAGGTATCTCATGACTTTTGTCACCTCAGTGTAATTCAGCAAGCGTACATTCCTAGAAGAGCCAACCAATATATTCCTTCGCTCTAGATGTATCTCCCGAACACAGGGTTGCCAAATGTCGTTTTTAACGCACACTTTTCGCGAATGGAACAGGGAAGTAAAGTAAGTGACTGTGGTATGTTTGGCAGATGGTTCAGGGAACCACTTTCAGACTATTTCTTGACCGTTTTACGCAAGAATAGAGCGTGCGGAGAAAGAACACATAAATACTTCCATGTGAGCTCTGATTTCTCTTGATTTATTACAACGGTCATTCCTCCCTGTGTAGGTGGGAGTCCACAAACCAGCTTCGTATTCCGTATGAAGATAAAATTGGAGATACTCGAGCTCACATGGTGATTTACTCTGAGTCGTTCTCTCCGGGAACCATTCGTGAATGGAACAGGAAAAATGCACGTCCCACCTCCTCTCCGCTTCCAAGAGAATTTTCCAAAGCGCAATGAGAACTTGAATGAGTAGAATAAATATTCAGAGACAGAGTATTCTAATACTGGCAGGTAATATCCTATGGTCCTCGGCAAACCGCTATACTGCGAAAGTATGTATGTAGGTAGCGCTGGAAGAAAAAAAATTAGGGTGGATATAATTTAGTAAACTTACAGCTTTTCCCTGAAAACCACATAGACGTTTATATCATCTGTTTCGTAACGCGAAAGCAAGGAATCATAAATAATCTTGACAGCTCGATAATAGATGAAGAAATCAAGTTGGAAATTATTTGTGAAAGGAAATCTTAAAATTTTCGAATACGCGTAACATTTAAGATTTTTATATCAGAACGGATTTTCCTGCAATCAGTATGTGCCCTAACTTTCAAAACAAAAATAATCCCTGAATATGCCTATTTATAAAGAGTCTGATGCCGATGGGATCCACATGTCCCGCTAAGATCCTCTGCTTCAACTATTTATTCATCAGTCATAGGAATTAGCAATGTCGTGACCAGCCCAAATGCTGGACGGCGTATCTACGGTCAGTGCACGCCACAGGACGATTCGTATTGCGTCTTTGGCATGGAAAGCACCTGTCAACGGACACAAAAGGCCCCATAGATCAGTATCTATCTGCAGTGACGAAGAGCGTTTCGATCATGGCCTTCTCCCTCCCTCCACCTTCCTCCCCAGCGACGTCATAGCGCAGTTAACTCATACACGATTTCGTCATCAGGCAGCGGAATGCCAATGCAGATTCCACCTGCGGCATGTACAACTCTACTTATAACCAATCGAACGGATGATCAGAATATCCACAACACATCTAAACACCAAATAGTTATTGTACCATGACTAAAAGTGTATACAATCTTGCGTACACATGACAAAGCAATTTCTCTAACCTACAGTAATAATATCTGTATAACTACAAAGGTGAAAGACAATCGATTTCTTCCAACCCACACCACTGCGGCTACTGTTCCTGTAGCCAGGATCTTAGTATCCATTATTACAACAGGCAATCCATCTTCGTTGATGGCAATATTATGTCCACAATGAATATTTGGCGTCCCAGCGGAAAACACCGTCTCTTATAATAAAAATTCGTGAGGTCACAACACGTCCATTACGACGAAACTTCTGAATATGACTACAGGAATTGTCGAACAAACACGAGTGTCCCAAGTGACTTGTCAGATACCGGGAATATACTAGGATATTAAAATTAGTTGCTTGTCATTCACAGGTCACTAGATGACTCATTCAAACCAGAAAAATGTGAAAATAGCGATATATAGCATGTAATTTTCCAAACAACAACAGTGACTAGTTTAGTTCTCCAGTGAAATGCACTAGTTGGTTCAAATGGCTCTGAGCACTATGGGACTCAACTGCTGAGGTCATTAGTCCCCTAGAACTTAGAACTAGTTAAACCTAACTAACCTAAGGACATCACAAACATCCATGCCCGAGGCAGGATTCGAACCTGCGACCGTAGCGGTCTTGCGGTTCCAGACTGCAGCGCCTTTAACCGCACGGCCACTTCGGCCGGCCAAAATGCACTAGTGTAGCTATGCCAATACGAGGGCATTCTGTATCGTTGGCAAATTTCCACCTTCCCTCTCCTTCTCCTACGATAGCATGAATGATGTCTTGCATTGCCGCCAGATTTCTCCTTCCCCACAACTCTGAAGTCACCAGCCAACTGGACTTCGCATGTAATAACAGGGAATTCCAAAATTGTCAGGATGTTCAAAATATCACTATTGTACTAAGTGTTAAATGGCAGAAACTTAAAAAATTCAAGCCATCAGACATAGCGCAATTGTCTTAAGAATAAAATCAACCATGGTGAACCTGAGGACAGTTTGTGCGACGTCAGAATACAATATGGTGATCAAGTATGGCAACTTGTGCATATGCAGACAACCTCTATGATGTCGACATCCGAGATGGGGGCCTTGGGCGTATGAGATCAACCTGCAGGATTGCCAGATCACTTGTTCTAAGCATAGAATATGACCACAGGCTCCATGGTTTTGAGATAATTTATATTAAATATACAATCCAAGACGGTTACTGCATTTTCTCCGATGTAAAAAGCCACCTGTTCTATTTACAAAAATGTGGTAGCACAGCTGTATCACACACCTCTGACATCTTTTTCACTGAAACAGATTTATATATTTAAACCATTTCCTCCACACAGTTACAAGCTCATTAGTTCTGTTTAAACATTAGCCACTCTAAGCCTAAAATCCCAAGAGCTGAGTGGCCCTAAGCTTAAAACTGTGTGGTGTGGGATAGGATGGAAACAACTAACTCTTTATTTACACAAATGCAGCACTTGAGGGACCCCTTCAATAGTTGCAAAGATCCTGAATACCGCACTGTGCTGCCACCTATAGCTGACTGGACTGGGTTTAAGCTGCCAATGAGACTGAGTGCGACAGGCAGAACGCCACCATGGGCTGCCAGCACTAACGCCGAGGAGGGTCCCTGGGCCTGGCCACACTTGGTGACTGCATGCTTTTGGCACAGCATCTTGCCAGTGCGGAGGCTCACTTCAGACTGGCTCTAATAGCACAACTGCAGCCAACGCCCTGCACGACATCCCGCGATTTCCATGTACCAGACAGATCGCTTTCACCTTTGCAATGTGTGTATGCACCAGTACACGAGGACCCTAAGGTAGGTTGGTTGGTTGTTTGGGGAAGGAGACCAGACAGCGTGGTCATCGGTCTCATCGGATTAGGGAAGGATGGGGAAGGAAGTCGGCCGTGCCCTTTCAGAGGAACCATCCCGGCATTTGCCTGGAGTGATTTAGGGAAATCACGGAAAACCTAAATCAGGATGGCCGGACGCCGGATTGAACCGTCGTCCTCCCGAATGCGAGTCCAGTGTCTAACCACTGCGCCACCTCGCTGGACCCTAAGGTACATCATGTGGATTGTAAAGTGAACAGATGACTGCTTATTTTACGCTACACCTCCACTTCGGTGCAACCTAAGAGTACACAATTACACACTTAAGTCTGCTCGAATTTTAGAACTGTATGGTCTCTAGCTTCTTAGTCTTATGGAAAACATAGCTTTTAGATGCATTCCTAAGGAATTAACCATGATCCAATGTAAAACAGCTGCCTATTGTGCTAGAGGAACGCAATGCGAATCACTGTTTATGCAATGCATGCTTACATTCTGCATTCAGAAAGGTGAGCATAAGATATGTTCCAGAATTTAACTGCCTCACTCCTGCAGACATCTTGTACGCTCTGCCTGTACCTAATTTAATGTTTGGGCAGTCGCATTCTTGCAGTTATTGCAAGCAGTTTCTGGTTCAAATGGCTCTGAGCACTATGGGACTCAACTGCTGAGGTCATTAGTCCCCTAGAACTTAGAACTAGTTAAACCTAACTAACCTAAGGACATCACAAACATCCATGCCCGAGGCAGGATTCGAACCTGCGACCGTAGCGGTCTTGCGGTTCCAGACTGCAGCGCCTTTAACGGCACGGCCACTTCGGCCGGCTAAGCAGTTTCTGTTTGCCTACCTCACGGGTAGCATAAATCACATCAACAAAGGGTAAGATCCTTAGGACAAACAATAATCTAAAGAAATTACAATGAAATGAACACCCTTAGCTGCCTACAGGCGTTGACATACGGGGCACTACGAATGTAGTGCGGGACAATACGTTGAGAATGTGGGTTTCGCGGGAGGCGTGCCAGAGATAAATCCCTGCAGTCGCGCGCGCTATCCTCTGTGTCCTCGGTGGCTCAGATGGATGGAGCATCTGCCATGTAAGCAGGAGATCCCGGGTTCTAGTCCCGGTCGGGGCACACATTTTCATCTGTCCCCGTTGACGTATGTGAACGCCTGTAGGCAGCTAAGGGTGTTCATTTCATTGTAATTTCATTCTAACGAGCTGCTTGGTCACCGATGTCCGATGTATTCGGACATGTCCGAAAGAACACATACCATCTTAGTAAAAGAATCTAAAGGTTTGTGTGTGTATGTGTGTGAGTGTGCAACAGCTTTCTGAAAAGCAAGTTCTACAATATCATCTCTGTGAGAGATAGTGTCAGCGCAGAAATACCATTTCTCCTACACAGAAACGACAGTGTGGTAGCAATAGGAATATTGGATAAAATTGGCAAGGAACCAATTAAAAACCTTGCCACCGTACAATAGAAAGTGAAATTGGCCATTCGCAAAATGTGTCTGTTGATGGAATAACTGCCTGTAACATTGCAATAGATCTTGATTTCTCAGTGTGCAGGTTGCACTGTAGAGGGACAGCACTACATCACTGCCTCACACCTTTTCAATCTCAACACTTCTCACTTGGACTTACATTCTTATGATTCCCAATAGGTTCTTCTACATGTTGTTCATTACTTCATCAGAAACCCTACGCTCATTACTGCCAAATGTCTCAGACTCTTACGCAACAGCAAGAATGTGATGGGATAGTGGTCAACAGCTGCATAAAAGTGCAAGGAACTGCACCAGAAAATATAACTCTTAGACCTTTAGTTTCATTCCCATACATCAACTGTGACAATTTTTGGAATTAGTTATCAAAATATTTTAAAAAATTTACATTACATTACTAAAACCACATGGCACTGCTACTGATGTACAACTCAAAGTGCACTTGTTGACGACTGATATGCTGCTATACAGTGGAAACTACATAATTCTTTGGTGACGTAGCATGGCGAACACTTTTGATACACATTTCTATTGTAGGAAGTGAGGATTGTCATGATTTGCACTAAGCGTATACAAATGCTTATCAAAGTCATTCAGACAATGTGATGTTCGAGGCTAGGGTATTAACTTTATCTTGAAGGCCAAAAGTTTGTCAGCTTCTGCTGATAGTGCTAACTTAACACGGTGGCAACTGTATGACACTTAGTCCCACATATCGGCATGTTACAGCACAACTGTAACAAAGAACAGCAGAATTCTAACAAAGTATCCCTGTTACAGCGAAACTGTGACAAAATGTCGCATGGTGTAATGAGAAAACCCCATGTTACAGTATAATTACAACGAATTCCCCCATGTTACAACAAAACTGGACAAATTAGTTACATATTACACTGACACTGTAACGAACTGACACATATAGGGGTTACACTCTATAGGGCAAGTGGCCATCTTGGATTCTAAACTTAGCACAGGTGACCTACTTCCACAATGACATCAAGAAATATCAGTGTGAGACGAAAAACCAGACAAGTATAGGGGCTGCAGCACCATTAAAATTTATGAAAGCAATAAATAACATCCACAATTATTACAGAGACTTCATAACATTCCTATATGAGTAAAATTCCGTTTTTTTTGCATTCTGGATGATTGAAACAGTCACAATAGGGTGTATCCAAGAGTTTATTTGTGAATTTGTTGTGCATTTTGACCAGTTGGCTGTGACTGTGAGCACTAAAACTGTGGAATAAGGATACATAACAGCATTCTGGCTAGTTTACATCTAAGTATCCATGCAATCAGAACATTGCATTTATGTCTCGGCCCTAGTTTGAGGGTGTAGGTTCAGATATCCTGCTACACTTGAAGCAGATTGCATTTACGTGTCAGAGCCGTCAGGATGTCATATCCTCAGACATCCTAAACCTCAGAAATTACCTCAAACATCATCATGTTACAGCAAAATTGTAACAAATTACCCCATGTTACAGTAAAATTTTAAAAAACTGCCGATTTTACAGCAAAACTGCAATAGAGTGTCAGATATTAAATCAAAATTGGTGCAAAATACTCCAAGTTACAGTAAAACATTAACCAAATGTGCCACTTTTATAGTGAAATTTTAACAAAATGCTTCATATTACAATAAAATTGTAACTAAATACTCCATGGTACAGTGAAACTCTAAAGATATGCCACACTAATTCAGTGAAACTGTAATAAAACAACCTGTGTTACAGTGAAATTGTAACAAATTATCTAATACACCGTCATATAGAAGAAAAATTGTAAGAAAGACCCATACTGTAGCAAAAATTGCGACAAAATACTGTATACACTGAAGCTTTCGTTATGAACCATGCTAATACTTAGAACAACTTTGTGTAATTAGGCTGGCGACCGTTTCCTTTTACGTAAATACAGTTAACTTGATTACTAACAGAACCTTGGTACGATTCCTGTTTGTTCTGCTACTGCTTCCTTTCTATAGAAATCTTTAGAGAAACGGAAATAGTCTGATATTTTAGCATTACGCACGCCCACGGCCGAATAAGTAGCCTTTCAGAGCAGTAACATTATCGGTGTATTGCTAATTTAGTAGCAGCCGGTAGTGTTATACGTGTTGCCGCGTGACAGGACATTCGTTAATGTCTTGCACAGTAAAATACAGACCATAACATACGTACTAAATGCGAAACAAACGTATTACGAGCACTGAATGCCCAGCGGCACGAACTGGCAGTAAATTCAATAAAGCAAATAAGAGAAAATATTACGGACGTTTAGAAAGTAAACTGTAATTCATATTCAGTATTAAATGGATACAAAAACAGGAGCAGATAAAAGCGAACATAACGAGAAAGTAAAGGGCGTACCGAGAAACATCGTGGAGCCTGGCAACAGTTACCGAAATGTGTAGCCTGGTACGCCACAGAACGGCAATTACCTTACATAGCATGCCACGCGTACGTAAATGATCAGATTCAAATGATGAGCCCATTACAAAGAAAACAACTAAAAGATGGAACAAATAAGAAATATTACGTGGAAGACAGTGGATATGCGAATGAATCGGTTGATATGCTCAATTCGCCACAAATAAAGAACCGAGCAAGACACTTCAGGTAGAATCAGAACATGAAGATACTGTAAGAGCAAAACAATGAAAAAAGTTTTAGCCTGAATGGTATCTTAAACATATTATCAACACAAATTAAAGCACAGTATAGCAGCATTAACAGTCAAATTAAGCAACAAGTTAGTGGTCTTGATAATCAACTCAAAACACAAGTTAGTAACCTTAATAATCAGCTGAGTGCACAAAACAGTAACCTTGAGAACCGAATTAAAACACAGCGTATAGATAGCAGTAAACAGATCGAAAAGGTAGACGAAAAAGTAGAAGTTTTGAGTACTGCCGTCAGAGACACAAAACTTGAAATAAACGCAATAAATATCAATGTGGCCACCATGCAGGGCAGATCAATGATATCAACGAAAGGTTCGATTTATAGATCATGAAGATCCAAGAAAATGTAGAACGTTTGGTAGGAACGAAAGTAGATGAAAACGTTTTCGGTCTGAAAACCGAAATTGTTGACGAACGTAGAAATGAAATTTCGCATTTGAGGGGGACATTGGTTGATTGTGAGAAAGAAATAAGCAAACAGGTAAATATTTGCGAACAGCAATGAGGCAAAAACACTTCGAAAATTCAAGTCAAGCTCTGCGACCTAAGAAAATAAGAAACAATCCCAGTTGTGTCAATGATACGATACTCATAAAAAACTATTAGAGGCTGAAGAATGCTTTGATCCTGTCAAATGACATATGGCTGGCACCCATTAGATTTTCTGAAAAATTTCGAAATAATTTTTCCCATATATTTAAGAGAACAGGAAAAGATTGACGTTGTTATCAGTGAATTAGCAGCTGATGCTAAACGATGGGAAATAACTTCGAACACTGATAAGATGACGTTTAACGAATTCAAGCAAAAGTTTACCAAGGAATACTGGTCAGAACAAAAACAAGATCGTCTATTGCGAGAATTCATAATGGACAGATTGTATGACAATAGGAGCAGTGACTCCATGATAGATTTCTGTTAATCCTGGTTCTTAAAACGGACACACGAAGTAGACGATCCAAATCCGAGATTATTTGGGAGCTATTAAACAAGCTGTCACAGGATTCGAAGAGATACGTAGAAAGCGATCATAAAAGCCTTCCGCAGTAATAATAACGATAGGTGTAATCACAATGACAACGAACAAAATGACGGCGATAGGTATCGCGATAGTACGGTTCAACAAGGTGGGAGCAGTAGTCGAGGTACTTCAACCGCTCGCGTTAGAGGATTTGCACCGCGAGTTTATCACAGCAGCACAGAGCCCGTCCGGTTAGCGGTGCGGTCTGACGCACTGCTTTCCGGGCGGGAAGGCGTGCCGGTTCCTGGCCTGAATCCGCCCGGCAGATTAGGTCGAGGTCCGGTGTGCCGGCCAGTTTGTGGATGGTTTGCAAGCCGGTTTTCCATCTGTCTCGGCGAATGCGGGCTGGTTCCCCTTATTCTGTCTCAGTTACACTATGTCGGTGACTGCTGCGCAAACACTCTCTCCACGTAGGCGTACACCATCATTACTCTACCGCCCAAACGTAGGGGCTACACTCGTCTGGTGTGAGACGTTCCCGGGGGGTCCACTGGGGTCCAAACCGCACAATAACCCTGGGTTCGGTGTGGGGCGGCAGAGGGGTGAGTGGAATGCTGTAGCCTGTTGTGGGGTTGAGAACCACTGAGGGCTACGGCAGGGACGAAGCCTCTCCGTCGTTTCTATGTCCTCAGTTCCATACATCACAATCACGGCAGCACGCGGAAAACTGAAGACCACGTATCGTGTATGTTGCGGGCCAAACTAACGTGGATAGTTTTTTAAGGTCCAAACGTAAGAAACAATACCGGCGTTGATGTAATTAATTTAGCACTCGAGACAACGACTGCGAAACAAAGCAAGGCGCTGCAAGCGAGGCGACAGACGTGCCCAGGAATGAGTGACGGTAAGTAGGCGATGAAACGTATACTTGCTAGCGGACAGAGCGCTCGTCAGTAAGGAATAAGTCACATCAATCAGCTGTCCGTATGAAAGCTGTAGTTACAGCAGCACGACAGATTGAGGGCGTCATAGTAGAATGCAGTGACCCCACAGCGGCTGATAACGACTCCGTAGCAGCAGAGAACCTGAACTTATTCGTAGGCGAGGAAGAAAGCACCGACAACATTCCAAATGGTAAAATCTGTGAAAATGAGTTGTCAGGGATTGAAAACTGGTGCGAACAGATTGGTGATTTGTACCAAGGGATAAATCAATGCGAATGTGAGGACTTCAGAATGAATTATGCGATCAAAAGTTTAGGCGGTAATGGAAGGAGGAAAAAGAACGTCGAGAATAGGACGTGGCCAGATAGTAAGGAGAAAATGGAAGTACGTAGCGCAGTGCAAAGTGCGTAAGGCAGCCAATAATACTGGTTAGGGAATTTAGTATTCCGAGTCTCAAGAGTGTGCCGAGAATATCCCTCACCACGGGCAACACTATGGCCGATGGCCCTTACTTAACAGCTGAGAGCAGCGGCGTTTGCGCCGACCTCTCAGTGCTAAGGACAAGCAACACTGCATGAAATAACCGCAGAAATCAATGTGGCTCGTACGATCGACGTATCCTTTAGGATAGTGCGGCGAAATTTGGCGCAGACAATCGACGCAAGTGCCTTTCTAACAGCATATCACTTGCAGTGCCTTTCCTGGGCTCGTGATCATATCGGTTGGACCCTAGACGACTGTGAAACCTTGGTCTGGTAAGATAGTACCGATTTTAGTCGGTAAGAGCTGATGGTAGGGTTCGAGAATGGCATAGACCCCACGAAGACGTGGTCCCGCGTTGTCAAGAAGGCACAGGGCAAGCTGGTGGTGGCCCCATATGCTGTGGGTCCAACTGAACAATTGTTCATAATTGGTTTGATGAACATTCCGGACACTTTGAGTGAATGATTTGGCCAGCCACGTCACCCAGCATGAATCCCATTGAACATTTATGGGACATAATCAAAAGCTCATTTTGTGTAAAAAATTCTGCACTCGGATCACTTTCTCAATTATGGACAGCTACAGAGGCACCACGGCTGAATATTTCTGCAGGGGACTTCCAACGACTTATTGAGTCCGTACCAGGTCGAGTTGCTGCCCTACACTGGGCAAAAGAAGGCCCGATGCGAAATTAGGAGGTATCCTATGACTGTCTTCAGCTCATTGTACAGTTCCCCACAACATGCCATCTATTGCGCTACTACTTCTTTTCCGTACATACAATATAATTTTTGGTTCTGATGTGGTTTTTAAGTGTTGCTCCATGATTCCATTTGGTGAGATAAACTGTCCAGCATCAATCAACAGAACGACGTCGTAGGGAAGGAAGTGGTCATCAGCCTGAATACATATTTACGCAAGAAGACAAATTTATTGTGCAAGAGTTCTCGCTCAGGAAGCTGACGAAGTGGAAGGCGCCAGCCAGTACCTCTGAGATGCAAAGCTGAGAAATCTTGCTGCTCAACATCAGGGCCCTGGAGCAACTGACCAAGCAAGAAAACCTGTGGATTGAAGTCATCGACACCCAACGTCGAAATGCTGCTGCTCTGGCCTGCTGTGAGCTCCAGGGTTGGAGGGTGTTGTTGGGTTGGGTTGTTTGGGGGAAGAGACCAAACAGTGAGGTCATCGGTCTCATCGGATTAGAGAAGGACGAGGAAGGAAGTCGGCCGTGCCCTTTCAAAGGAACCATCCCGGCATTTGCCTGGAGCGATTTAGGGAAATCACGGAAAACCTAAATCAGGATGGCCGGACGCGGGATTGAACCGTCGGCCTCCCGAATGGGAGTTCAGTGTGCTATCCACTGCGCCACCTCGCTCAATCCCAAGGTTGGAGACCTGCTGCTGGAGAACTACTAACTAATGGGCTCACATAAATAGATGAGGTCTGCCTGCAGTCCTCTTTGTGCTACAACACTATTGGGTCTCCTGCTGGGCTACCTTCCTTTGCTGGCAACTTCCCTGGTGTGCAGTGAGTTGGAGTCTGGGCTGACTTGCTGCGATACAGCCTGTACTTAAGAATGCGCTGGGCACATTTCAACAATTGTTGAAAGGTTTAAAGTCACATCATTGTATGGGCAACTTAGACTAAGTTATTGTTTCCTTCAAGGATATGAAGGAACAAATGCAGTGCTGGAAGAAGTATTTAAGACGTTGCATGTGGCAACCTTAAAGGTAGGCGTCGAACAGTGACACTTTATGTTGAAGGAAGTGAACTAACTAGTCCATGTAATTCGACAAGTACGTGTAAAGACAGATCCAATATTGATATTTGCAGTGCATGAGTTCCCAATACTGAAAATTGTGAAGCAACTATATAGTCATCCTAATGTTCTTGAATTATTATGCTTAATTTGCAAAGGGATTTGTTAACATTGCCATATTACTGACACGTTTATTAAAGTTGAGTGTGAAATTTCGGTGGGTGGCTGCGTGTAAAGTTGAGTTCGAGGCATTGAAGGGGACAATAACAACTAGCCTAACTAGCCTGTATTAATATTCAATAATTTATGAAGAAGAATTTATCCTGTACCGTGACATAAGTAAGCAGGCTGTCAGTTGTGATTTAAGTCGGAAATTAAATCAAAATGTACACCGAGTAACATACACATCAAGACAGTTAAATAAAGCCAACTGAAATTAATTCACTATATAGAAGGAAATTCCGAATTTAATATATGGGGCAGTCAAATGAAAATGAGACAGATTGGTAAAGAGTAAGTAAACTGTTTATGTTTTCAAAAGTAATCGTTGTAATTGTTAATACATTTATCCTACTGTGAGATAATGAGGTCAGTGACTTCATGGAATAGGGTTTTAGTTGCCTGAAGAACCATGATTGTACGCAGGGTGCACCTCTCATCCGAAGCAAATCGACAACCACGAATATCGTTCTTCAGGTTCCAGAAATATGGAAATCGCATTGGGAGAATTTGAATTTGTTTGGATGATATGTAAGGGCTTCTGCAGCATAGTCGAAGTAAACTTGACCAGATTACTCTGAATACACTACAGAAATTTCGGACTGAACGAGCCAAGAGCAGTGGTGACAGTCATCCCTCTCCAACAGTGCATAGATTTTGCAAGGTTCCATTGCCACACAGACATCAGCAGCTGAACATTCGTACCTCAACTGAAACTATTCTTTTCCTTTTATTTCTTAGTTTAGTGGTGCCAGAATAATTACCTCTGTTATTCTTTTCTGTAGAATGTGTGAGAACACGCAAGTCGTTATAGGCACTGAAAGCTGGCTAAAGCTGGAGATAAGATCATCCGAAATTTTTGAGAACTACCTACCGGAATTCAGAAAGGATGGGCCAAATACAGTCTGTGGTGACGTGTTGGTTGCTGTTAGAAAAGTTCAAAGAAAGCTGAGTTCAATTTCATACACATACCAGGATCATACAGTTATAGTTGGAGATGACTTCAATTTACCCTAGATATTTTGGCGAAAATACCTGTTTAAATGGATTAATTATTTCCTGTCAGAGAGGTCACAGTTCGTAGTAACTGACTGAAAGTCACATAGTAAAACCGAAGTTATTTCTGGTGTTCCCCCGGGTACTGTTATACGCCCTCTGCTTTTCTTTTTCTGTATAAACGATTTAGGAGACAATCTGAGTAGCCATCTCACATTGTTTGCAGGTGACAATGTCGTTTTTCGTCTAGCAAGTCATCAGAAGATCAAAACAAATTGCAAACGATTTAGATAAGATATCTGCATGGGGCGAAAATTGGCAATTGACCCTAAATAATGAAAAGTGTGAGGTAATCCACACGAGTTCTAATACTAACTCGTTAAACTTCGGTTGCATAATAAATCAATCAAATTTATAGGCTGTCAATTTAACTAAATACCTAGGAATTACCATTAAGAATAACTTATATTGGAAAGAACCCACAGAAAATTTTGTGGGGAAGGTAAATCAAAGACTGCGTCTTATTGGCAGAACACTTAGAAGATGCAGCGGATCTAGTAAATAGTTGCCTATACTACACTTTCCCGTTCTCTTTTCGAATACTGTTACTCAGTGTGTGATCCTTACCAGATAGGATTAACGGAGTATATCGAGAAAGTTCAAAAATGGGCGACACATTTTGTATTATGGAGAAGTAGGGGAGATAGTGTCACGTACATAACACAGGATTTGGAATGGAAATCATTAAAACAAAGGGGTTTTTCGTTGCGGTGGAGTCTTCTCATGAAATTTCAATCACCAACTTTCTCCTCCAAATGCAAAACTATTTTGTCGAGGCCGGGCTACATAGAGATAAATGATCATCATAATAAAACAAGGGAAATCAGATTTCGCACAGAAAGATACAGATGTTCGTTTCTCCGTGCGCTGTTCGAGAGTAGAATAATAGAGAATTAGTGTGAAGGTGGTTCAGTGAACCCTCTGCCAGGCACTTATGTGAGATTGTCAGAGTGACCATGTAGATGTAAATGTGGAAGGTAGTGATGTGGAGCAATATGTAAAAAATAGTATTCCATCCGCTCAACGAACAGATCTGAGTCACCAAAGGATACAATTTCAGAGATTTCCAGAACTGGAAAAACCTTTTCAAATGATATGAATTGGATTATTGGGACTCTTTAGTATAAATTTAGCGGGAATAAGTATGGACTGACGATGACAGATTATTTTTCAAGAAAACTTGTAATGACAACAATACTAAATCAAAAAGTGAGTACTGTAGCTAAGCCATTGTTCACAACTGGTTACTTAAGTTTGGTGTACCAGAAACTGTAGTCTCAGATCAAGGTATTATCTTTGCGCCTGACCTGATGAAACAATTCTGTCTTCTATTGAAAGTAAAGAAACTGCGTGCCAGTTCGTTCCACCCACAGGCTAATGGTCGTATAGAATAAGTCCACCAAACCACAGTGGAGATGTTAAGTCACTACGCGAACAGTCAAAATTTAGAGTGGGATATCAATTAACCTACGTGTTGAGTGATTACAACTTTAAAATGGTAACATCTTGTGTGTGACATTCTTCTAGTGTTGGTCTTACAGTTGTTGCCTTACGAGAAGTTCAGCTTGCCGTTGCAACAGATAATGATGTCCAGCATCCACTATTAAAGTCAGCACAGCGGCCAGCACTGACTGATGGTACAGGGATCTACCAACCCGGCTCGAGTTCAGTGCAGAAAATGCCCTAAAGCTCCAGCATCGCATGAATCTGACGGCGTACCGTACGGGTGGGCCAGGCTCAGAATTCTTCATGACATCACGGCATCCGACATCGCTGTTCACGTAAGGAGACAACAAGGGCAGTGATCTGGGTGGATTTGAGTAGTTTCTGTAACGGCGTGTAACTGGAACACGCAAATCGCGGTCGCTGTTATCTCTAAGCAGAGCTACCGACGGGGCGTGTCTACCTCGGCATCGGGCGGCAAACTGTCGAGCAGGGTGTCACCGACTTCTGCTCTGAGCTCATGCAGCGTCCTCGGCAACCGCAAGTCCGCTATTGGATTCAGCGGACTCCTTCACGGATTACGTAGACACCAGCCGTCACAGAAAACACCGCAACGACTTGCATTGTGATTAATAATTGAAATAATCTTGAATACTGTTTTATTTCGTCTAACGACGCCACACAGGTCCTCTGTCTGCATCCTGACAAAACAATGGGCGATCACTATAAAACCTATTTCAGATGTAATGTTAGAACAACTCGCGCGAAAACATCCATTATGTTGTGTTGAGAGCCGGCCGGAGTGGTCGAGCGGTTCTAGGCGCTACAGTCTGGCACCGCGCGACCGCTATGGTCGCAGGTTCGAATCCTGCCTCGGGAATTGATGTGTGTCATGTCCTTAGGTTAGTTAGGTTTAAGTAGTTCTAAGTTCTAGGGGACTGATGACCTCAGAAGTTAAGTCTCATAGTGCTCAGAGCCATTTGAACCATTTTGGTGTGTTGAGGTCCCTTCGCCAGTTTCAGAAACTGGATCTGGGATACGTTTACAATGATTCCTATTTACGTCTTCAATGTTTCTCGCAAAAACAGTAGAAACAACTATAATAGGTGTGGGCAGTAGAGACGTGGGATCATGTAGGGCACAGTGCGGCTAAGGAGAGTCCGATATCTACGCGATAATTTTTAGCCGCTTAGTGTAAACAGCTGCCTCATTAACTATTGTGAGATTTGAAGCTTGTAATCTGTGGCATTAACTATTATGATCCTGTCATTCCTTATTGAAATATTTTTTCTGTGTTAAAAACATGAATGAACTATTTAGCACATTATTTCACTTAAAATTTCTTATAACACCAGAGTCTGTAAACACTTCATACCGTTTTACAATTTCTGCCACTTCTTTTAGAGAATTCCAAGTGTGTTTAAAATAAGAGCAAGACGTCCATAACATTGTTAAGAAAGTCATCTTTTATAATCGCTCACATACAAGCATGAAACTTAAGATTCAACTATTTCGATCACTATGAAATGTGTACGCATCTGAAGGTGCCTGCCAAGATAACAATGGGATCCACTCCGTTCCTCCATGTTCCATAACGACCTACGGTTAACAGAAGAAAACTCTGAAGAAGCTGTCTCAAGAGCTGATTAGGGATCAATGTTAAACTGGCAGCCCTAGGTATAATCATTTCCTTTCGGTGTTACATAGAGATATCGCTACATTCGCAACACTAGCTACGATGTACTGTACTTCAGTTGAGATGAGAATCTTGCTGGAAGTACTGACATTAATTTGTAATGCCTGCGTAAGCATCAGAAAACGTTACAAAAGCAGGTTATGGATCTGAATCTGAATCTGTCTATATGCGAGTCTACGCGAACGTCTCTGAAACAAAGCCCTCATTTTAGTCTTTTCTTCCCATCCCTCTCCATCCTACTTTCTTTCTCTCTCTCTCTCAATTTTTCCGACTCTCGGCCCAAGAAGCAGGTAATGTTACTTCTGTCAACACAGAGCAGAAAGTAGGAAAATGTAGGATACTTAAAATCTCTGCAGTCATTGTTGCTACAAATAAGCAGTTTCGAAAGTAGCTACTAGTCCCCAGTCCCCAAGTTTGCGTATAATGACAGAGCTTTCGGGCGCGAGAAGCAGTCTCAGAGCTGTGTCAAAAGGACTGCATAAGGTCAGCAGTCGTCGCACGAAATGGAGCAGCCCGTTGCACGGCTTATGTGGAAGAGTGCGCGCAGAGCTCCACAAAAAAAGGACAAAAGCGACTGCAGCGTATATCAGTAGGCGCACCATCCGGCAGACGACGTGCGCACGGCCCCGCCGCAGATACGGCTTTTAGCCTCCCCAGCTGTCGCGCGCTATGTAGTCGTATAGCTATCAGCCCTTTTCCTTCTCCTAAGCTGACCGCAGGAAAAGTAATTGCTCTCTCAATTATGCACACCAACATTATGTCGCATGACAACGGGTTGAATCTCGGTGGCGCTTTTTTTTTCCAACGGTTAAAAAGAAATGAAAATCAAATCAAGTGCAGTTTCATAAAGGCCTACTCACTAAATTTCTTAATACAAGAATTAATAATTACTTATAATCATTTTATTGTCATTTCAGTTCTTTAAATATTCAGTACGTATAGTACAAAGCCTGGCTGCAAAACGCTTCTATCTACAATATGCCTAAAATATGAGAATGGTCAGATAAAAACGGCGAAGAGCATTAAATGCTTTGGATTGCATCAGTTGATAATAACATGTCACAAAATTGATTAAATTAATAGACAAATCCATATCGTAACGCCACACACCAAGTTCCACAGCAGAAAGAATTATTATTATCATTATTATTCAAAAAATGGTTCAAATGGCTCTGATCACTATGGGACTTAACTACTGCGGTCATCAGTCCCCTAGAACCAGAACTACTTAAACCTAACTAACCTAAGGACATCACACACATCCATGCCCGAGGCAGGATTCGAACCTGCGACCGTAACGGTCGCGCGGTTCCAGACTGAAGCGCCTAGAACCGCTCGACCACCCGGTCCGGCATTATTATTATGTATAATAATATTCAATAACATATAATAATATTATAAAATATCACTTCAGTAAAGTTCCGACTAACACTCGACGCCGGCCGCGGTGGTCTAGCGGTTCTAGGCGCGCAGTCCGGAACCGCGCGACTGCTACGGTCGCAGGTTCGAATCCTGCCTCGGGCATGGATGTGTGTGATGTCCTTAGGTTAGTTAGGTTTAAGTAGTTCTAAGTTCTAGGGGACTGATGACCACAGATGTTAAGTCCCATAGTGCTCAGAACCAACCACCAACACTCGACGTCAGTATATCTTAAATGCTCTGCCTAATTCAGTATTAGTAAACACCTCTCGACGATTTTTGATTGAAACTGCCTAATTAGTATTTTGTATATGTCAGTACGTATGTATTTATATCAGAATAATAAATGTTTTACGGTTTTGTAAACTAAAATATGTTCCAAATTATTTTGTTTATTCCATTCCATAATTATCACTTCCGTTTCAGTCAGTATTGAATTCAAGTGTATCAATTTTTGCTTGAAATATGTGACTTGTTCCACAACAACGAGAATCTACGCACTATCAAAAACTGCTGCATTCTGCTCTGGCCTGGTTCGATGTTCCAAATTGCTCCGTCGAAATATTTACTGATTAATAAAGAGTTTCGCACCGTTAGCGCATCATCAGATTAACTGCAATAAGTGAAAAAGTAACTATTACATAAAAGTTTTGATTCGTGAACCTGCCTAAACGATTAAGTGTCAGAATAAGCTAATGCCACGAGGATCCAAACATACCTTAAAAAGGAAGCAGAGGTGGTATTATTCAGAATTGGCTCGGAGCACTATGGGACTTAACTTCTGAAGTCATCAGTCCCCTAGAACTTAGAACTACTTAAACCTAACTAACCTAAGGACATCACACACATCCATGCCCGAGGCAGGATTCGAACCTGCGACCGTAGCGGTCGCGCGGTTCCAGACCGTAACGCCTAGAACCGCTCGGCCACTAAGGCCGGCAATTCAGAATCAAAAGCCAAGGTTGCAGTCACCTTAGTCAATATTAAAACCATGGGGAAAATGGCTGAGGCGGAAACGCAATCGTCAAACTGAAGACGAACATTCTGAAACGACAAAAAAGGTGACCGTGCAGGAACGAAACACCACAAAACACCAGCGAAGCCGAGTCTTCAGGATAAGGGAAGCAAATGAACTCACCAAACCTCAGCAGCAAACAGTGTATATATACCGGCGTTCACAGGCATGTGTATTACTAATTAGCAAATAATGTAGTCGATGAAATGCGAGGCGTAGAGGACGCGGAGTCAAGTGAGGTAAAAGCTGAAGCTGATGGCAAGGGCCGAGTGACGTTGCTACTGGTGAGGGTGAAATGAATCAAACGACTTATGTAAGCAGATATAATTGAAATAATAAAATGCACAACAAGAAGTGATATAAAAACTAGAAATTAAGTTGTGAGCCTATAAAAGCAATTCCTATTACATAAGCAGGAAATCAAAAATAATATGAATTATGAAATATGACACTGACAGCAATTTTTTTTGTGGTTTTAGGGCGCACAACTACAATGGTCATTAGCGCCCAGACTAAGTTAGGCACCGCGAGGCACAAGGTTAAAACAGCAACTAAAAGGGACGATACTATAAAGGACATAGACAGGCAGAGGATTAAAAAAAAAAAACATAATCAAATGTCCTTAGACAGGTTTGTCAAGTTGATAAAACGAAGAACGCGAGCAGCTGCTCCTGGGTCATCCGCTAAAATGGCATCCAGAGTACATGGCAGGCCAAGATCAAGACGCAGTGTATTAAAATCCTGACAGGACGTTAAAATGTGGCGGACCGTCAGCAATTGCCCACATGGGCAGTACAGCGCCGGCGCAGCCGTCAGTAGATGGCGATGGCTGAACCGGCAGTGTCCAATTCGTAACCGGGCCAAAACGACCTCCTCCCGCCGAGAAGGGCGTGAGGAGGACGTCCAAGCCGCGGGAAGAGGTTTCAAGGCCCGAAGCTTGTTGTCCGTAAGTGCAGCCCAATCGGCATGCCACAGCGATAAAATGCGCCGACAAATGACCCTGCTACAATCTGATGAAGGGACACAACAAGAAGCTGTCCGAGGCTGGAGGACCGCAGCCTTGGCCGCGGCATCTGCAGCTTCGTTCCCAGGGATACCGACATGGCCAGGAACCCACATAGAGCTGACCGGAGAACCGTCGTCCACCAGCTGTTGAAGAGAGCGTTGGATCCGGTGCACGAAAGGGTGAACCGGATACGGATCACTGAGGCTCTGGATGGCGGTCAGGGAATCGGAGCAGATGACATAAGCAGAATGTCGGTGACGGCAGGTGTAAAGAACAGCATGGTACAAGGCAAAGAGCTCAGCTGTGAAGACCGAACAATGGCCATGGAGCCGGTATTTGAAACTTTGTGCCCCGACAATAAAGGAACACCCGACCCCGTCATTGGTCTTAGAGCCATCTGTATAAATGAAGGTCATATTAATCAACTTCGAACGAAGTTCGACAAAACGGGAGTGGTATACCGAACCGGGGGTAACCTCCTTTGGGAGCGAGCTGAGGTCAAGGTGAACGCGAACCTGAGCCTGGAGCCAAGGTGGCGTGTGGCTCTCGCCCACTCTAAAGGTTGCAGGGAGTGAAAAATCAAGGTGTTGAAGGAGGCGACGAAAGCGAACTTCAGGGGGTAGCAGGGCAGAGACATACAACCCGTATTGACGGTCGAGAGAGTCGTCAAAAAAGGAACGATAAGACGGGTGGTCGGTCATTGACAGTAGCCGACAGGCATACCGACAAAGCGGTATATCGCGCCGTTAGGTGAGTGGCAATTCACCGGCTTCAGCATGAAGACTCTCGACGGGACTAGTATAAAACGCTCCGATCGCAAGACGTAAACCCCAATGTTGTATGGAGTTGAGGCGGTGTAAGATGGACGGCCGTGCAGAGGAGTATACGAAGCTCCCATAATCCAGCTTGGAGCGGACGATCGACCGATATAGGTGAAGTAGGACGGTTCGATCCGTTCCCCACGACATACCACTGAGAACACGGAGGACATTTAGAGAACGGGTACAACGGGCAGCCAAATACGACACATGTGGAGACCAGCTAAGTTTCCTGTCAAATGTAAGACCTAAAAGTTTTGTTATCCGCGAATGGGAGAGCAACGGGACCGAGTCGTAAGGACGGTGGGAGAAACTCTTTGTAGCGCCAGAAGTTAACACAGACCGTCTTCTCGGCAGAAAAACGGAAGCCATTGGCGACACTCCAGGAGTAAAGACGGTCAAGAGAACGCTGAAGACAGCGCTCCAGGAAACATGTACGCTGCGGGCTGCAATAGATGGTAAAATCGTCCACGAAAAGGGAGCCTGATGCATCAGGTGGGAGGCAATCCATTATTGGATTGATCGCTATGGCGAAGAGAGCGACTCTCAAAACTGAGCCCTGTGGCACCCCATTCTCCTGGCGAAAGGTGTCTGACAGGACAGAACCCACACGTACCCTGAACTGTCGATCCATTAAAAAGGAACGAATAAAAAGAGGGAGGCGACCGCGAAGGCCCCATGTATGCGTGGTGCGGAGAATGCCCGCCCTCCAACAGGTGTCGTAAACCTTCTCCAAATCAAAGAACACAGCCGCGGTCGGGCGCTTCCGCAAGAAGTTATTCATAATGAATTTCGATAAGGTAACCAGATGGTCAACAGCAGAGCGGCGCCTACGAAATCCACATTGTACATTGGTAGGTAGGCGTCGAGATCCGAGCAGCCAAACCAAACGTGAGTTAACCATTCGTTCCATCACCTTACTGAGACAGCTGGTAAGCGAGATGGGTCGATAGCTGGAAGGCATGTGCTTGTCCTTCCCCAGCTTAGGAATCGGTACAACAATAGACTCGCACCAGCATGCGGGAACATGTCCCTCAATCCAGATGCGATTATAAGTACGAAGAAGGAAACTTTTACCCGCAGGAGAAAGGTTTTTCAGCATCTGAATATGAATAGAATCAGGTCCTGGAGCGGACGACCGTGACCGGGCAAGTGCCTTTTCGAGTTCCCGCATGGTGAATGGGGCATTGTAACTTTCACGACTCGAGGAGCGGAAGTTAGGTGGCCTAGCCTCCTCTGCCTGTTTTCGAGGGGGGAAGGCAGGGTGGTAATGAGCGGAGCCCGAAACCTCTGCGAAAAAGCGGCCGAAGGCGTTGGAGACATCCTCAGGGGCCACAAGGACGTCATTCGCGACCGTCAAGCCAGAAACTGGTGAGTGGACCTTAGTGCCAGATAGCCGGTGCAGGCTACCCCAGACAACAGAAGAAGGAGTAAAACTGTTGAAGGTGCTTGTGAAAGCAGCCCAGCTGGCTTTCTTGCTTTCTTTAATAATACGATGACACTGCGCACGTAATCGTTTATAACTGATACAATTCGCCACTGTAGGGTGGCGTTTAAAGGTGCGTAAAGCACGTCGACGAGTACGTAAAGCGTCTCTACATGCTGCGGTCCACCAGGGGACCGGTACGCAACGTGGAGAAGAAGTAGTGTGAGGGATGGAATATTCAGCAGCAGTGAGAATGACTTCCGTGAGGTGTGCGACCTGACTATCGCAGCTTGTGAAGGTTTGATCCTGAAAGGTCGCCCTGGAAGAGAAGAGCCCCCAGTCTGCTTTGGAGATGTTCCAACTAGTTGAGCACGGAGAGGGGGTATGATGCAGGAGATGGATAACACACGGGAAGTGGTCGCTCGAATATGTATCAGAAAGTGCATACCACTCAAACCGGCGTGCAAGTTGGGTGCCGGCCGAAGTGGCCGTGCGGTTAAAGGCGCTGCAGTCTGGAACCGCAGGACCGCTATGGTCGCAGGTTCGAATCCTGCCTCGGGCATGGATGTTTATGATGTCCTTAGGTTAGTTAGGTTTAACTAGTTCTAAGTTCTAGGGGACTAATGACCTCAGCAGTTGAGTCCCATAGTGCTCAGAGCCATTTGAACCATTTTTTTGCAAGTTGGGTAGTACATATAGAGAGGTCTGAATGGGAATAGGTGTGAGTTGTGTCCGAAAGAAAAGTGGGGGCGTCAGTATTGAGGTAGACAAGATTGAGCTGGTTGAAAAGGTTTGCTAACAGGGAGCCCCTCGGGCAGGATGATGGAGAGCCCCAAAGGGGATGGTGGGCATTGAAGTCTCCAGTTAACAAAAATGGTGCAGGTAGCTGATCAATAATTTGCATCATATCTGCCCTGGTAACGGCAGACGACGATGGAGTGTAAACGGTACAAATGGAAAATGTAAAAGTGGGGAGAGTAATTCGGACGGCAACTGCCTGTAGGCCGGTGTGCAATGTGATGGGATCGTAGTAAATATTATCCCGGACCAGCAACAAAACCCCTCCATGAGCCGGAATACCTGCCACAGGGGGTAGGTCAAAACGCACAGAAGTGTAGTGTGCCAAGGCAATTTGATCGCATGGGCGTAGCTTCGTTTCCTGGAGGGCTACGACGAGCGGATGGTGCAAGCGGAGCAGCAACTTTAAGTCCTCTCGATGGAGCGAATGCTGCGAATATTCCAGTGAATAAGTGCCATCGTGAGAAGAAAAAGAAAAAGAAGATGCAAGAAGGGGTCACCTCGAAGGCCGCTGAGGGCCTGGCTTCGAGCGAGCACTGCCGCCGCTATCAGTAGGCGGACAGTCATCGTCCATTGGTTCTATAGGTTCATCGGCCATCTTGTTAAGATGGCCGGGAGGGGGACCTTCCTCCGCCGGTGAACGGCCAGATGTTCGGCTACCAGCGGTGCGGCCAGGCGAAACGGATGACGACCTGGGGCGGCAACCGCTGGGTGGCACAGGAGAAGAAATGCGCCGTGGCGGAGAAGGAGAACTGTGCTTCCTATGAGCCTTCTTGGAAGGTCGTTTAGTGGAAGTACTGGTCGATGGCTGGGAGTTCGAGGTACGTAGGAAGTCTGCACGGGACGGTTCCTTCTTGAAGGCCCGTGCATCTGACTTCTGGGTCTTCGTCTTGGCAGAAGCTGATGAAGGTGCTTGTGTCTAAGGGGTGACGGGAGGAAGAGGAGACGTCGACCGGGCGATCTTAGCACTGGCCGAACGGACGACCGTAGTGCTGAATGTCAGATCGCATGTCTGCGTCGCCACCTCCCTGGTAGGCCGAGGAGAGGCGAGGACAGTACTGTATTTCCCCGCTGGGAGCAGCGTGGGCTTCCTACTAGCAAATACACTCCTGGAAATGGAAAAAAGAACACGTTGACACCGGTGTGTCAGACCCACCATACTTGCTCCGGACACTGCGAGAGGGCTGTACAAGTAAAGATCACACGCACGGCACAGCGGACACACCAGGAACCGCGGTGTTGGCCGTCGAATGGCGCTAGCTGCGCAGCATTTGTGCACCGCCGCCGTCAGTGTCAGCCAGTTTGCCGTGGCATACGGAGCTCCATCGCAGTCTTTAACACTGGTAGCATGCCGCGACAGCGTGGACGTGAACCGTATGTGCAGTTGACGGACTTTGAGCGAGGGCGTATAGTGGGCATGCGGGAGGCCGGGTGGACGTACCGCCGAATTGCTCAACACGTGGGGCGTGAGGTCTCCACAGTACATCGATGTTGTCGCCAGTGGTCGGCGGAAGGTGCACGTGCCCATCGACCTGGGACCGGACCGCAGCGACGCACGGATGCACGCCAAGACCGTAGGATCCTACGCAGTGCCGTAGGGGACCGCACCGCCACTTCCCAGCAAATTAGGGACACTGTTGCTCCTGGGGTATCGGCGAGGACCATTCGCAACCGTCTCCATGAAGCTGGGCTACGGTCCCGCACACCGTTAGGCCGTCTTCCGCTCGCGCCCCAACATCGAATGGAGACGTGTCGTCTTCAGCGATGAGAGTCGCTTCTGCCTTGGTGCCAATGATGGTCGTATGCGTGTTTGGCGCCGTGCAGGTGAGCACCACAATCAGGACTGCATACGACCGAGGCACACAGGGCCAACACCCGGCATCATGGTGTGGGGAGCGATCTCCTACACTGGCCGTACACCACTGGTGATCGTCGAGGGGACACTGAATAGTGCACGGCACATCCAAACCGTCATCGAACCCATCGTTCTACCATTCCTAGACCGGCAAGGGAACTTGCTGTTCCAACAAGACAATGCACGTCCGCATGTATCCCGTGCCACCCAACGTGCTCTAGAAGGTGTAAGTCAACTACCCCGGCCAGCAAGATCTCCGGATCTGTCCCCCATTGAGCATGTTTGGGACTGGATGAAGCGTCGTCTCACGCGGTCTGCACGTCCAGCACGAACGCTGGTCCAACTGAGGCGCCAGGTGGAAATGGCATGGCAAGCCGTTCCACAGGACTACATCCAGCATCTCTACGATCGTCTCCATGGGAGAATAACAGCCTGCATTGCTGCGAAAGGTGGATATACACTGTACTAGTGCCGACATTGTGCATGCTCTGTTGCCTGTGTCTATGTGCCTGTGGTTCTGTCAGTGTGATCATGTGATGTATCTGACCCCAGGAATGTGTCAATAAAGTTTCCCCTTCCTGGGACAATGAATTCACGGTGTTCTTATTTCAATTTCCAGGAGTGTAGCTTGCGAGCAGCCGAGGTGGACACTTTCTCTTTGACCCGAATTTCCTGTATACAGCGTTCTTCCTTGTAGATGGGACAGTCGCGGGAGGACGCTGCATGGTCACCCTGACAGTTCACACAACGAGGAGACGGAGGTGGACAGTCACCCTCATGGGCATCCCTGCCACAAGTGACACATTTAGCCGCATTGGAACAAGACTGGTGAGTGTGATGAAAACGCTGACACTGGTAGCAGCGCGTAGATGTCGGGACATAGGGGCGAACAGAAATAACCTCGTAGCTCGCTTTGATGCGCGACGGCAGCTGAACACTATCAAAGGTCAAGAAAAGTGTCCGGGTCGGTACAAGGTCATTGCTTACCTTTTTCATGACGCTTTGGACAGCCGTTACGCCCTGCTCAGCGAGGAAAGACTGAATCTCCTCGTCAGTCAATCCGTCGAGTGATCTTGTATATACCACACCTCGAGATGAATTCAAAGTGCGGTGAGCCTCCATCCGGACAGGGAACGTGTACAGGAGTGTGGCCCGAAGTAGTTTTTGTGCCTGAAAGGCGCTCTCAGTTTCTAGTAACAAGGTACCGTTACGCAACCTGGTACAAGACTTGACAGATCCGGCTATGGCATCTACGCCCTTCTGGATAACGAAAGGGTTGACAGAGGAAAAATCCTTTCCGTCCTCAGATCGAGAAACTACGAGGAACTGTGGGGCAGACGGTAGTACTTTTGTCACTGGTGGCTGGTCAAGTTTCCGTTTTTGGGCAGAAGTCGAGAGAGAAGAAGAAGAGAAATCCATTGCGGAGGAATCCCCCATTATTGCCAGCGTCTCCGATGGCGCGCTCCTTCCTTGTGGGGACCCTCTCAGAGGGCACTCCCGCCTTAGATGAATGTTTACACCTCAAGTCACACCTCCCGAGAAACGGACGGAGGGACCAGTCGGCATGGTCGGAAGGTGTCAACTCAGGCAATAACCCCTCCCTGGGCCTGGCCTTTACCACGGGGTACGTGCGTGCCTTACTTGTCTACCCAGGGCGGGGAATTACGCGTTACCCCGTCACCGGCTACGCGTGCGAACGCGTGGGTCGGCCTTCAGGCACGCACAGGGAGGAAGGAAGAAGAAGAAAAAGAACAGAGAGAGGGAGAGAAAGGACAGACTGTCTCAAACGCTGAGGCGGAGACCAGAGAAGGCAAGGAGAAGAAGGCAAGGAGAAGAAGGCAGGGAGAAGAAGGCAGGGAGAAGCAGGCAAGGAGAAGGAGGCAAGGGAAAGAGTAAGTAAGACAGTGAGCTGGAGAAGAACAAAGAAAGGAACCAAACAAAGGAAGGAAGAAACCAGAAGAAGTGAAAAACCAAAATGACCGCAAATATAGGTCGTGGAACCGTCCGTCTCCGGACGCAGGCGCTAACTACCCCCTTGAGGGGGAGGGACTCCTTTTAGTCGCCTCTTACGACAGGCAGGAATATCTCGGGCCTATTCTAACCCCCGGACCCGCAGGGGGATTTAACAGCAATGACTGGTAAGATGTAAATAACAATAAATTAACAATTAAAATGGTTAATAGCAAAAAAGTAATGGTATATGCAAATCTTCAAATAAATTAATAAAAAGGAATAGAAAAAACATAGGAAGAGAAAATTATGAAACAAGTACAAGAAAGGGGAAAAAAGGGCGAGGGGTGGAGAGGGAAGAAATGGTTCAAATGGCTCTGAGCACTATGGAACTCAACTGCTGAGGTCATTAGTCCCCTAGAACTTAGAACTAGTTAAACCTAACTAACCTAAGGACATCACAAACATCCATGCCCGATGCAGGATTCGAACCTGCGACCGTAGCGGCCTTGCGGTTCCAGACTGCAGCGCCTTTAACCGCACGGCCACTTCGGCCGGCCGGAGAGGGAAGAGAGGGAAGGGAAAATACGATGGGTATGAAGCGAGGGGAAAGGGGAGGTGGGTGTATAACATAGGAAAGTTAATAGTTTAGATAGGTTCGCGAATCAAAATTTTTATGTAATAATTCCTTTGTCACGTTCTGAAGTTAACCAGTGATGGTCTAAGAGTGCGAAACGCGTTAATAATCAATAAATATCGCAAAAGTGACTGTCTTCCATTTGGAATACTTACTATGAATGTGTCTTTCTTACAAACAGTGGGTGTCATCTAATCTAATTTATTCGTAGTAGACGGCGAATGTAGTAATTGTGTTCAGTTAGTCGACAGTGGGATTAATATTAATCGTAACGTACAGACAAAACTGCAACATTTCAGAAACGGTTTTATCGTTGATATTTGTATGATTTCTTACAAGTGCTGTTTCGTAGAAATGAAAGTGAATTTGCTTTTTATGTGTGAGATTACGTAACGAACAACTTGTCGACCGTTAGTTACAGTGCAGATGTTGGACGTATTAAAACCTATAGCGTACTACATGGAAATTAACTACATGCCTGCCAACACCGCACAACATGCATGGAGGCTGTCACTTGGTTTAACAATGGTTCGCATGCTAAGTGGCCAGCCAGGGTATTATACGCATACTGTGACAGATCCTGTTACAAGTCTGATTCACTTCATTATCACTGAATTTGTAATTAGTATGATTTCCACTACCGTTCTATCGGAGGTCGTTTCAGAATCAGAGAATCCAGTAAGAAATAGGTGGAAGACTTTCTTCTGCATACCGATCAAATCCCGAGCCCGGTTAGATCAGACGTAAGCCACAGGCAGCCCTGTGAACACCTCATCACCTATGGCATGGAAGAGCAGGTAATCGAATGCCATGTGGCTCGAAGAAGCACCGTCAGCGTGCGATATCAGTTTTTGTCGGTACACTAAAATTACTCCAAGTCTTAAGCTATTTTACACGATCACGTTAACGTGCCGCGAAGCATAAAATTCCAATTTTAAATCTAAATCGTTAATGAATCGTAGAAAGCATAACAACTCAATACAAACAAGCGTAGCAATGGTGGCCGAACCTTACTGAAGGTAACAGAGTCTTAGAATCGTTGTCCTTACAATTAAGTTCATCTTAGATCTCCTAGGCAACGGCCTTGCCGCAGTGGATACATCGGTTCCACTCAGATCTGGAGAATGTGCTGGCCAGGGCAGCAGTCGAATATTTTCTGTATCCAGAAAGGCCCGTACTGGACCTGCAACATGCGGTCGTGCACTCTCCTGCTGAAATGTAGGGTTTTGCAGGGATCGTATGAAGGGTAGAGCCTCGTGTCGTAACACATCTGAAATGTAACGTCCACTGTTCAAAATGCCGTCAATGCGAACAAGAGGTGACCGAGACGTGTAACCAGTGGCACCCCAAACCATCGCGCCGGGTGATACGCCACTATGGCAATGACGAATACACGGTTCCAATGTTCGTTCACCGCGATGTCGCCAAACACGGATGCGACCATCATGATGCTGTATATAGAATCTGGATTCATCCGAAAAAATGACGTTTTACCATTCGTGCACCCAGGTTCGTCGTTGAGTACACCATCGCAGGCGCTCCTGTCTGTGATGCAGCGTCAAGGGTAACTGCATCCATGGTCTCCGAGCTGATAGTCCATGCTGCTTCAAACGTCGTCGAACTGTTCGTGGAGATGGTTGTTGTCCTGCTAACGTCCCCATCTGTTGACTCAGGGATCGAGACGTGGCTGCACGATCTGTTACAGCCATGCGGATAAGATGCCTGTCATCTCGACTGCTAGTGATACGAGGCCGTTGGGATCCAGCACGGCGTTCCGTATTACCCTCCTGAACCCACCGATTCCATATTCTGCTAACAGTAATTGGATCTCGACCTACGCGAGCAGCAATGTCGGGATACGATAAACCGCAATCGCGATAGGCTACAATCCGACCTTTATCAAAGTCGGAAACGTGATGGTACGCATTTCTCCTCCTTACACGGAGCAACACAAAAACGTTTCACCAGGCAACGCCGGTGAACTGCTGTTTGTGTATGAGAAATCGGTTGGAAACTTTCCTCATGACAGCACGTTGTAGGTGTCGGCACCGGCGCCAACCTTGTGTGAATGCTCTGAAAAGCTAATCATTTGCATATCACAGCATCTTCTTCCTGTCGGTTAAATGTCGCGTCTGTAGCACGTCATCTTCGTGGTGTAGCAATTTTAATGGCCAGTAGTGTATTTTTCCAGAGTGGTCTAAAGGCTATTTGTTCGAATTGGATATTATCGTAACATCTTGTTTTGCAAACAGTAATAAGCTAAGTATACTTTTGTCCTTCTTGTATGTAAAAAAATCTGGGAATAACGGTAGTTATAACGCTTATCTGATATAATCGTAATATAAAAATGCAATATTTCAAGATATGCTAGGTCACAAAGTTTGTTTATATCGAGATTTTATATAATAATAAATCGTTTTCATAAATACTGAATGTGGTTTCGAAATATAACAATGATCCTTAATTTGATGCATAATAAACCTTTGTTTATCATCACGTAATTTAAATTTGGAAAATAATCAAGTCCGTGTGGCATTAGCTGTGAATGATATAAAACAAATAACATTTTTCATAGACACAAAATTTCTTTCTAATGAAATGTATAAGATGACGAAGTTTCTGTACTGTAACTAATTCACATAACAGTTCACGAAAATTTGCATTAATATTATAGACATATTAGAAAAACAGTATATTTTCATAAATACTTCAGAGTACAACGTACTTCAATTACGACCTTGAAACTCGTACTGTGTGACCAAAATCAGGATAAAGACTGTAAAAAACGAGATCATGTATCCCGGTAAACTCAGGATGGTTTCGTAGGCCTCGGGTGATAAAGAAACCTCATAACTTGGTTTATTATAAACTCCGTGTTCATCTAAAAAACAAACAACAATGTGCACACCTAGAACCCAATTATAACCATGTCTATGTTAATTCGATAGATTTCCCAACTAAATATTTTAAATACAGTTCATGATGTTTTCAAGACGACCTTTAACAAACATTTACAAACTGCGAAGCACCAAGCATTCAAGCTTTTTACCTCATAAAGTTTCTCGTAATTCAAGTCGAAAATATTCGGTGATCTGGGTTCTTCTACACTGTATAGAAAAACATGAAACACGTAACACAACTTCGTTTTGATGCACGTAATTGCCTTTACGTGCTATCTTTCAATGATTAAATTAGTATAACCGTTTATTCGATGTGTCAGTAACTCCAGTCATACCTTGTACAAGTAAGTCTACAATTTTTGAATGTTGCCAAGAACCAAGTATCATATTTGCTAAAAGCCAAATAATAAAAATTTTCACTCTGAAGCACGTTTAAATTATTATGTAGCTAGGAAAATGAGAGTAGATGGTGCTGCAGATGTGGGAAGTAAGCAACGTAACCGACGAAAGGACACAATCCACGAATAAAATGTAAAAGGCGTTGAAGGTATGGGACCCAATTTAAAAATTCTACAGTACTGGTCTTGGCTGGGTACAGGAGAATTTGGAAGAGACTGAAACAAGTGATTCAGAAGGAGCACGATCAAATTCCCACCCAGCTATCAACATTAGGCTTTTCTGTGGTTTCACTGCATCGCAGAATCAAATGGTGAGATAGTTCCTTTAATTAAAGTCTAGTGCCGATTTTCTTCTTCATCCTTGTCCGATACGATCTTGCTTCTCGTCTCTAATAACGACGGTCCATGGAGCATTAACTCCAATCTCCTTTACTTTTTTAACTGTGTGTCAGGAGAATTGTGATCGTTAGTAACTTGATTAGGAGGCAGCACGATGCAAGTGATGACCTCAAAAAGTGCTCCAGTACTTTGCTCTGTTAATTCCGGAATCTGCGTAATAGAACACATGCAGATTTTATTTAAGCAGAAACGGCATAACTTGGAGCAACTCCAGTTTTGTTTCTTGTGGTGTGCACTTTAGTTGCAAATGGGATTTCGTGGAGCGCGCTTAATGGACGCAGCAGCCGTTTCCTCTTAGCTCAGCTCAGTAAACACCGAGAACGTAGCTTCGCCACGTGCTTGTGTTAGACAAATGTCGGCAACCAGCGTCAAGGCACACTGCGAGAACCACTTGCTATTTGACCAGTGGAAGAGATGTGGGAAAATTTTGCAAATTTCCAAGGAGGAAGGCACTTTTTTTACTTCCATTCCCATTAAAGAAATCCTATGACTGCAGAGTTCCACCACGTGGAGACTACATTACAGAAAGTAAATGAAATGTTGGAAGAGGCTACATAAAGGGGTTTAGCTTATAACTGACGGAGATATCGAATAACACATGCAAGCGCCACGATACATTCACTGTTTCCGTTTGCCTGCGAAAAGTACCGCTGCCTAGTTTGACAAGTTATGCGTACTGCGTGACCAACTGACAACGTGAGCACAAGTTTCGTTATTGTTTAACCCGACCCTGGTAATAACTCTGAACTTGTCTCAGTTTTTCATGGTGAACCGGTAATATGTAAAGATAATACAAGTTTTGATATCTGTACTGAAAAGTAATCTTTCTTATTTAATACAGTGAGGCATGTACCTCTAACGCCCAACAGAATACATTCTCGCGATGTATCTTCATCAATAAATAATATGAAGGAGCACTATTCCTTGCCACACTCAGCACTCCTTGATGCTGTTGTTGCCGATTCTCCTCAAAGTGTATGTTTACGCTTGCTATTCATGAGACTTTTAATGCTCGACACTGAGGTACATTCGTGCTACTATAGCAATAAATGGCGGAGGTAATCTGATACGACTCTTTTTTTATAGGTATATTAAAATTCCTAAGCTGCCTATTATTGGATGGATTTTTACATTTTCTTTAAAATGTATATGTTCAAAATTTCTCGCACTGTCCCCTTCATTTCATATCACTGCGAGGAATCTAATTAACTTATGGCTGATAATGACTTCTGGCTATGTAGTGGTTGAATTGTTGGTATGATTCATCAGCTCTTCATTGGATTACAGCGAATTTAGATTCCTGTCCAGGCACTATTAGGTCAACTTACGCTTTCTACAACTGCAAGTCCAATTTCATATATTGGGACACTGCATATTCCATAAATTTGCCTTCTACAGAACCACCCAAATGTTTCGAATTATTTTCCTCTCTTTTAGTGACTAGCCAATGTGATCAGTAATATTTCTGAAGTATGATAGAACGCTATAAAAACGTCATTTTCACTGTTAATAACAATTTACGAATTTGTATTATTGCATGCATTATGCCACAAAAATACAGAAACGAGAGAATGTTTTTAGACCTTTTATACATAAATTGTAAGAAATTTTCTTGTTTTACCCTTGGGCCTACAATATAACTGTAAAAACATCTGTGACATGGTGAACCCTATCACAGCATCTTCATGAAATCAAGTTGTGACTGTAAAATAAATACACAGTCACGCTGAAACAACTAGATTACCTTGTTTACCGGATTCTCAGTAGAGTAACAACGCCTTGCTATACCATGTCTTGGCCGTATTCGATGAACAATGTGTAGCTACTAATTACAGTGCTCACTGGAAAGAAATACACGGAAACACATATTTAACTCTGCCGAGAAGGAAGAGTGTGAAAAGTTTCTGTGGAGCATGTTAAACTCTGTACACCTATTATACGAGGTGCACAAGCAGACATAAAAGATAATTTGAGAGGCTACTGTGTGACTCACAAGGAACGAATATGGAATTAAACCAAATTTTCAAATGCAAGAAACTTTACGTATCAGATGCTCGCTGACGGAACTATTCATTTCAATGCATCCTTACGCTACTGTTATTAGCTAGTGGTTGACGTACCGTTTTCTACAATCTGCGGTAATGCAATGCAAATGAGTTTGATGGAACTCATCAATATTATAAAAAGCGGCACCGATGAACCCGTACTCACAACTCAGAAAACATTATTCATAAAATATATGTATATTTTTTGCAGTCGTCTCTTATTTTTAATAACTTTAATCCGCAAATATTGACACCTCTAAAAATATTATATGTTTTTTTATGTCTGTACTCTCTTTAATTATAAGATTAGCCAACGATACTTCACAAGGCTGGACAGAATAGAGACGAATTCAATGCTATAGACTATTTATTAACGATAATATTCGCTGTCTGTTTCAGTGAACCTCTTTTAATAAGAGCAGATACCGTGGCGGTGCGTGAGAGACTCTCAGAAAACTGAAAGCAAGAATTCGAAGAGTTCGTCCACACATGGAGCACCATCACCTTCAGCATGACCCTGCCAGACCATACACGAGCGCTGCGAAATCTTCAACAATCCGTTGCCTTGGGTTCACTGTCATCGATCATCCATCATATTGTCTCTGTTTGGAACCATTTGATTTTCAACTGTTTCCAAAACTTAAGGATACCTTAGTGAACTTCACTTTGATAGCGATGAAGTAGTGCAAGCAGAGGTGAGTTTCTGGCTTCGTCAATAAGTCAGACACTCTACAGTGCCGGTATCAGCAAACTGGTCTCTGGTTGGGAGAAATGTGATCGTCAAAAAATAAATATGCGGACATCAAGAATAAAGATGCAGAATGTTAATAAAGTTAGTTTTATTTAAAAAGCTTTAAGAGTTTTCACATAAAAAATTTAGAGGCGTTACTTTTCAGCACAAATCGTAGTATTGCACAAGAAAGATCAAATTAATCATCCACATATTTTTTCCGAAGCTATTTAGAGAGAGGACTAAAAGCCCGAATTTGAATGGACTTTAAAAATCACTCCTCCCGAATTTGAATCTTGCGACGTAATCTCCGTGCCATCTGTTCGTAGTGTAATGGTTGTCTTGAGACAGTTGCATTATCGTAAGCCTAACCCCTTTTCTGCTGGCCATTCTGCTCCCATGAATTTTTATTTTTGATGCATTTCTATAAGCAATAAGGACAATTTGTCATGATTATTGCGTCAGCTGTTTACATCATCCAAAATCAATTGTGAATTAGTTAAGATTTAAAGTTTTTTATTTATACTCTTTTGTTATGGTTACCGGAGAAAAATTTTTAGTCACTTAATGTTCAGCAACTCAACTTTATTTACGCGTTTCGAGTAAAGTCATCTTCAAAATATCAAAGAAGGCAAGGGGATTCATACACGCGATATGGCGCCAAGTGCAAGTAACCAATTTCATAGAACAGTTGTACTCTGATATTCTAAAGAACCGTTTACTCGGACCCTGTAAATGAAGTTTAGTGATGAACATTAAGTGAATAAAAATTTTTCTCCAGCGACCATAACAGAACTGTATGAATAAAAATATCTAACTTACAAAATGGTCGCATGCCTCTTACGTGACTTTATGTCACATTTCAAATAGTTCAGATTTGCTTATTTATCTCAGATCTGAATGTAAGGGGAGCCGGATGTGCCTACGCTATCCCATGTTAAAATGATGACATTTGAGAAACATTTATGTGGAAACTATTACTTCTAATAATTTGAAAATTTGCCAATAAATGCAGTGGTTCAGTCTTGAAGTTAGGAAGGAGGGTTATTTTTCTACCTTTATAGTTTCCATTAAATAGTTTTTTGTTACCTATCCTTTAAAAAATGCTATATTTAGTTAAGTTATTTATACAATATTGAACGTATTATCCAATGGCTGTGTTAAAATGTCAAAAACTGGTTCAAATGGCTCTAAGCACTATGGGACTTAACATCTGAGGTCATCTGTCCCCGAGACTTAGAACTATTTAAACCTAACTGACCTAAGGACATCACACACATCCATGCCCGAGGCAGGATTCGAACCTGCGACCATAGCAGCAGCGCGATTCCGGACTGAAGCGCCTAGAACCGCCCGGCCACAGCGGCCGGCGTTAAAATGTCATTTTGACCACAAGCAGCACTATATAGAAGTTTCATCTGCCTATCTTGAGTGGCTGTTGAGAAAATTTTCCTTAAATTAAATATATATATATATAATTTACGGGAAATGGTCTCCAAAGTTTCTCAATATATTCCTGCATCATAAAATGGAGTGTCAGTGTCCTCTTCTTCATCCTCTAAGAGTTTCCATTTTATTTTTATTTTCTGCCCTGGTGATCCATCATATTTCATGTCCTTTTCTCTTCTTTCTGCTCCTATTATCCCCTCCCAGTCAATTCTTCTTTGCGCTCGCACAGTGTTCACTCCAACTGGAAATCCAATTGACTTTAGTACTTCACGCTACTCACTGTTCCGTTGGTTACAGGTTGCCATTGTTTCGTAAATGCCAAAGTGCAGTATTTTGTTATCCACAAACACACTTTTAGGAGTCACTGACCAAATGAAACTATTAACGCTCTCATTACGACTCTGTGTTTTTTCGTGGAGTCATTTCTGTAACAGTTCGGGCTGTGTCAAGTCATGAAAAATTGATTTTATGGTGTCCATCACAGCTGCGGGTAAAGAGTGCTTATGATGATAGTCTTTTCTGTGGCCATATTTGCACCAGGAATCTTTTGGGTAGAGCCCATGTTGAGAGCATTCATTGGAAGAAGCAGTATGAAGGAACAATGCCCAGACTGTCTTCCTCATCGTACCAGCGTTAACAGTATTCTGTCTTATTGCGTGTCCATAGCATCTCTGTAGAAGTTCAACAGCCTCACCAGTAAGGTTGCTCCTCCATCCTATTGACTTTCCATCACTGAGCTAACGTGAAGCAAAAGTTTTCTTGAGCCTTCGAAGCCGTGCTCCCATGCGCTTTTGCACGTGCCCAATGCATTCTAGTTTCCAGTACCACTCCTGCACTCGTACACATTTAGCACAAAGCACTTTCCTTCAGCCAGAAGACAACAGTCCAGTATTCATTACCTCATTCACATGTTCATTGTCACTCACATATTCGCAAAATGCATCACCTTCTTCAGTCAACTCCTTGCGAGACAATATCTCTATAATCAATTCCTTGCGAGAAAATATCTCTATGCTATGGTCGATTGTGTGTTGCTTAGCAGAAGAACTCATTATTTCCATAACTACAGCATCACGTCTTGGTATCAGTGTTAATTTTATTTTTCCTACGTTCTTCCTCTTCTTATACAGATGATTATTAAAACACGGCATCGTAATCAAAAGAACGTTTTACACAAGGAGTATAATATTACCATGAATAGTCACATGAATGAAATACTTAAAAACTAACAATATCAAACATTTGTTATAGACAACAGTGTAGTCAACCTTTCCACAGCCGCTAGAAGGGCAATATAAGGAAATATTCAACTTCAGGGCGGGAAAATGTCAAGTAAACTGCTAAGAACTCTCGAGAGGCTGTCAGTTCCATTCAGCGGTTCCTTCCGCTTCCTCTGCGAGGAGATACAGAAACAGCAATAATTCCTCTTGTAAGGAGAAAAGAATGACAAATCAACGTTTGTCTTGAAGAGGAATGTTAAAATTAATTTTTAGTAGTAAACAAGAAAAATCGTAATTTTTTGGATTTAACCACTTCCGGCTCGCCTAAAGAATATAGAATGTTACAGGGATCTCTGAAAATCGAAAAGTCGGTCGACAGCAATCCTGAGTGTAGGATTTAAGCCGTGAGCGCTCTAGGGCGGACATGTTGTTTGATACGCCGGCCGAGGTGGTCTAGCGGTTCTGGCACTGCAGTCCGGAACCGCGGGACTGCTACGGTCGCAGGTTCGAATCCTGGCTCGGGCATGGGTGTGTGTGACGTCCTTAGGTTAGTTAGGTTTTAAGTAGTTCTAAGTTCTAGGGGACTTATGACCTAAGATGTTGGGTCCCATAGTGCTCAGAGCCATTTGAACCATTTTTTTTGTTGTTTGATACGTTCTTAATGTTAATTTTCGGAACCTAGTGTTCCGTAGCGATGCGTAAACTCGTTCCTACAGCACTGAAATCTTTAAGGACGTCCATGAGTGTTTCCATGCACGAGCGTTGAAATTTAACCAAGCTTTCCTGTGTTAATAGGAGCGTGTTGCAGTTTTGTGAGTAGGCACACGATCGATGATAAAGACCTTATATTACATAGTGGTGCCATTAGCTAGTTGGAAGTGGAGTCCGATGGAAGAGTGTCTGTTTTAAGTGTTACGATGTAACTCTTGAGCTATTTAACTCTAACCATTACACTGTTTGCCGGCCAGAGTGGCCGAGCGGTTCTAGGCGCTACAGTCTGGAGCCGCGTGACCGATACGGTCGCAGGTTCGAATCCTGCCTCGGGCATGGAAGTGTGTGATGTCCTTAGGTTAGTTAGGTTTAAGTAGTTCTAAGTTCTAGGGGACTGGTGACCTTAGAAGTTAAGTCCCATAGTGCTCAGAGCCATTTGAACGATTGCACTGTTTTGCCATTATGGACTTGTCTACGGAAGTTCCAAGGATCCTGTTGAAAGTCAGCGTTGTATGTTTTCCAGTCCTATGGCTGGATCTCATAATTTTTCTGTATATGTTTGAGTGCAAGAAGATAGTTACAGTTGGTGTTGCAGTAATGACAGTTTTGGCCATGTGTTGAGGGCAGAAGTGCAGCTGGCAACCCTTATTAAGACAGTTTAATATTGTAGCGTTGTCGATGATTCATCGGCGTCCGCCGATAAACGTTTCGTGGCACAATACGTTGCATAATTCCTCTCGCGCGCCGCACATTGCTTGGAGTGCGTACATTCCGGCCGCCGTCCCGGGTGTGGCTTCACGCAACATGGAGCACGAGTCGAAAGGACGTTTCAGTAGGACTGGTAATGGCCAGATTTTAAGGCACTAGACGGTGAAAAGCGAATATGCCTACTGCATCAAGCAGTATCTACTCTGTACGAAGTAGTCTTATTAACGACAAGAGATGAGAATATTTGTTACTGAATGCTGTAGGAGGACTGCCAAAATACTATGTCACACAAATGAAGGAAAATTAAAGTTTAACTTCCCACTGAGAAAGAGGCCGCTACAAACGGGGCACAAGGTCGGTTTGTGCGAGAGATAGAGAATGATGTTGGAGAGTTCCAGAGGTTTCCTTGTCCGGTTTAAGGAAACCATGCCAGACAAGATCATTTGTACATTAAACCTTAAGAGAAAGTAGGTAGACACACCAGCTCTTAGCTACCCGGCCTATCTTGACCTTCTGATGCTTGGTCTGATATTGCAAACCCAATTTACAAATATGTCTGTAATTCAATATGTCACGATTTTTTATCTAGTAAGATGTATTGGCAATATCCTTTAGTAATACTATAAATAAACATGAGCTTTCTAGCTAGTCGGTGTGCTTTTCAAATATACACTCATGAGCCAAACCATTACGACCACCGACCACCACTAGGTTGGATCCCCCAGATGGCGTTACTGTTACGTCACGTGGCAAGGGAAGCATATAGGCAGAGCAGCGACGGAAGGATGTTCATTCTAGTGACGATACTGGCCGCAAATAGGGAAATCCACTGATACAAGCGACTGCGACAAAGGGAAGAGCGTTATGATAGGACTCTTGGAAATGAAGGTCTCTGAAACGATGAAGCTGTTAGGCTGTTCACGTGTCACTGTCGTGAGAACCTGTGAAAGTGGTTCGGAGAGGGTGAAATTAAGAGTAGCGGACAAGGTGTTGGACATCAACACGTCATCATAGATTGGGGTTGCTGTGGGGGAGGACACCAGACAGCGAGGTCATCGGTCTCATCGGATTAGGGAAAGATGGGGAAGGAAGTTGGCCGTGCCCTTTCAAAGGAACCATCCCGGCATTTGCCTGGTGCGATTTAGGGACATCACGGAAAACCTAAATCAGGATGACCGGACGAGGGATTAAACCATCGTCCTCCCGATTGCGAGTCATCACAGAATGCGGAGATCGAAAGCTTGCCCGCTCTGTAAATCAGGAATGATGTGGACATGTTGTCAATTTAACGACAGAGAACAATGATGGGCCAGGCACCAGTGTTTCGGAGCACACCTTTCAGCTCAAAATGCTGAACATAGCGCTCCCCAGCATATGGTCCTTACGTGTTCCCATGTTAACCCAACGGCACCCATAGTTACGAATGCAGTGAGCACAGGATCGTCGAGACTGGACTGTGGATCTGCAGAAACGTGTCGCTTTATCGGATGAATCACTTTTCTTATTTTGCCAGATCGATGGCAGTGCCCAGATTCGCCGTCAGCCTACGGCTGATAGAAACATGTACTGCACCTCGGACTCAGGTCCCTTTGGTGCTCAGTATTGTGCTATGAGACCATCACCGGCGTTTCCATGACACCTGTGGTAGCATTCGAAGGCAGCTTGACAGCCGTGGACTACGTGAACACTGTTGCTGATGACCTGAATCTCTTCATGCTTGAAGTCTTCCCCGAAGGCAATGGCATCTTCCAGTGGGATAACTATCCGTGTCACCAGACCAGAATCGTACTGCTGTGGTTAAAGGATCATCATAGTGAACCCACATCCATGTCTTGGTCACCGAATTCACCTGTTCTGAATCCGATGGTACACATCTGGGACGCAATTGGTCGCCAGATCCACGCTCACAAACCACCGGCCCATAATCTACGGAAACTGCATAACCTATGCGAGAGTGTCTATTTTTCAGAAATGGTTCAAATAGCTCTAACAAGGGAACCTCCCCATCGCACCCCCCTCAGATTTAGTTATAAGTTGGCACAGTGGATAGGCCTTGAAAAACTGGACACAGATCAATCGAGAAAACAGGAAGAAGTTGTGTGGAACTATGAAAAAAAAAACCGAAATATACAAACTGAGCAGTCCATGCGCAAGATAGGCAACATCAAGGATAATGTGAGCTCAGGAGCGCCGTGGTCCCGTGGTTAGCGTGAGCAGCTGCGGAACCAGAGGTCCTTGGTTCAAGTCTTCCCTCGAGTGAAAAGTTCAATTTTTGTTTTCAGACAATTATTATCTGTCCGTCCGATGCGAGGTAACTGCGCCGTAGTATGGGGACGCTACACCTAAACAAACACCGAAACGCACGACGTCAGTCGACTACAGCGCACGGAAGAGAGAGTATTCCTGCTAACAAGGCTCCCTGGCTGGCAGTTGACTGTTCGCTACTTTGGACAAGAGTGCATTAAATACGTGAGATGTATTCCGTGGGCAATATGAATCCAGAAAATATAGCTCGCGACTTCAATAACAAGGTCAATGAATATTTTCCGAACTGTAAGGAATCGGAAAGTTCCTTAAGGGATCGAACGATTGTCGAACATTTATATGATTATTTCCTACATTTGTCGATAAACAGTACGTTTGGTGATAATGATACCTTGCTGATTGCTGCGGGGCTGTATGTGCCAGATGATGAGATTGTTGACGATCCGTACGAAGAACACGAAGAGGAAATACTGCGACTTCAATCTGATGGTATTTCTTTGGGTTACATGAAGGAAATGCTCCAATACAAGTTACTGTCCAAACCAATTAAAAGACGCAAATATAGATTATGGAGTGAAGTAACAAATAAATTTAAGAAATTTAAAGGTATGGAGGAAAAAAGCGCAATTAAATATTGCAAAGAAGTCGTGGAACGAGGTGGAACTCGAAGACAGAAATTCAGTGAACTAGAAAACCATGTATACCGACAATTTATTAAAGCCAGAAATGAATTAAGTGCAGTGCATGATACAGACCTACAGATTGTGGGATTGCATTACGCTAAAAAAATCGGCCTGCACTTCAAGGCTTCATCCCATTGGCTTGTCACGTTCAAAAGAAAATAGAAAATTACGAGCAGGAAGATTACGAAATATGTAAGCAAGAACTACGCGAATAACCTGGAAGAACTTTTAGAGTGTTCCAAGACGTTTGTTACAGAAACTAACGTCATATTCCAACAGTATGAAGACGCATATATTATAAACACAAATTAGTCCGGTTTTAACTATGAAATGAAATCAACCCGCACGTTATCGTTAGTTGGAGAAGGCGACATGGATTGTACTGTAGACCAGCTGCATGCCACTTCACATAGTTATACCATTCAATATGGTCTGAACAAAGCAGGATTTCTTTTACTTACATTTTATTTATGTTTGCAGGACTAAAATGGTGTATTTGGACCGCAAGTTCAGCAACAGGTGACTAGGGTACTTGCGCAAACGCCGAATGTCATTGTGAATTGCAGTGCGTCAGGAAAAATGGAGAAAAGACTAGTGAAAGACTTTAATGAACGTGTGATTGCTCCTTACGCGGACAAAGATTTTGCCTTACTCCTTGACAGCTATACAGGACAGAAGGATCAGGCATTGTACAATTTTAGTGTGAGAGTAGACGAAGTTACCATTCCTCCAGGTTGTACACCTCTTGTGCAACCGTTAGATGTGTTTGGTTTTCGGCAAGTGAAATACTTTGTGAAAAGATTCTATGTTTTTGCGAAGCTACACAGGTACACAGAGCAGTATTGTTTACGTGATCGTGTGTCAATTATCAAAGTTCAGGCACTCACACATAATCAACTTTGCCCAGATGGTGTGTGTCGGGTGCGCAAAAAATAGGGGCGGTGCTGCCGTCTGTGGAACCGACCAGGCAAAGTGATCAGCTAACGAAAAATAATAGAGTATGCGAGCCAGGAAGAACTAACAGTTGCAAAGTTAGCAATGGAATGTTTCCTTTAATTTTGTTTTAATATAGCATCTGCCTAAAAAAAATTAAAAAAATAAAAAAGTTCCGAGTTCGAAATTCATTCTGGATACTAATCTCAGGATTGTTAATCTTACATCTGCAGTTGACCTGACGTTAGTTTCCTTAAGGAAACATTGCTCTCAAATAGGGATATACAGAGTATAAGACGAGAACGCTGGTCCCTCTAACATCGATAGCAGTGCTATGGCGGCATTCATTCTGTGGGAAAGTGTGTAAAACGGAATATCCACTCTCACTTATACGTGTTTGGATCCCGTGTTCATATTAAGATACAGGTCAAGTAGGAACCTGCTTTCTCTGTAAGTTAAGTGGCGACCTCCGACCAAATTGTCCGTGTCGTGTAATCGTCTTGCAGTCGACTTACGAACAACGTTCTACGTTGACATTAGCAGACCTTTTTCCGCAGCAGATGGACAAAATGTCTTCCCAAGTCACTGAGGAACAATGGGGGCCACTGCCCGACAAGGCTTGAGAATTTTCCATCGCTACATTCGCATCACGACATTGCAACTGTAATCACGACACCGCTGGTTCTTGCAATTCAACAAAAACGTCCACAGATTCAGGATGGTGACGACTCAGATGAATCCTCCCCTTCCGCATCCCCTAGGATTCAGTCGTAGGGCGCTTCTCCTTATAACGAGTCTCGGTCTTCTATTGCAACTGGTGATGCTGTACGGGATCAGATTGATTCCGGCCCTTCCCCCCCCCCCCCCACCACCACCCCCACCCCCACACCCCACACCCCTTCAGCGTGGTTACACTGGAATCGAGAACATTCCTTCGGAACAGCCTGAGGATGGGATTGTTGTGGGGTACCATAGTGTCTCGAAGGACTTGCCGATCATACCTGAGGCGACCCTTTGTTTGCATGTTTCTGCTCCCCCAGACCCCTCCTCCTTGAGGAAACTATGCAACAAATCTCTAATGATAATTTAACTGGCGACACCGCAGTTCAGGACAAAATGGCGGACAGCTCAAATGTTCTACTATTTGCTTCCTCTTTAGTCAGTCAACCGGATTCACAACGTCCACATCCAGTCGGGCTGGGCGCGGAGATTCCCTACCCACCTTCCACAGACCTGGATGTTACACATGATGCCCCAGCGTTGCAAAAACTGTGTTGCCGCGAAGCCATAGTAAACAAAGTTTATAGCCGGAGCGTGTGGTAACACGCAAAAACAAGAAGCACAAAGAATTTGAGGAATCTGGAGGTGAGGGCACAAGCCCATTACCCCCCGATTCATCCATGGACTCCGCCATGTATTACAATGCGTAACAGCGATGTCACATTTTGTTCATGATTTCTAATTTATTCCTGTAGATAACGGACTCAGGCATAACAGAACCAGTTCTGAACTCCGTTTTGCAGCTTTGTACCAACTGATATATGATTCAAGTGCTGACGTCTTTTTGCAATAAGTGTTGTTTAGTCAGTTTCTTCTTTCTGAGTTTTATACTTTTTTAATCTGGAGTATAAATTCTCTACTGGAACTGCGATGTGTTTTAGGGAGAGATTACCAATAACTAATATCGAGACACCTGAAAACGATCTGGCACAGGCTGTACCATTTTACGATCTTAATTTTACACCCTATGCGGATCTGGCCATTCTTTAGGCCGTTCGCGTTTTTGCAAGGGAGAAATTGTATATTTATTTGGAAACAAATCAGCAGAGAGTTCTTCCAGGCGGAGATTTTAACTGTATATTGAGTCCTAAGTACCACAACACCAACTCCAATTTCATCCGGGAACTTAATGATTTAATGAGCACATTACGATTACTCTATGTCTGGAACAGCAAATCTCTGACTTTTTTCAAGTATACATACGCTTACTTTGCCACTATCTCCAGTAGCAGGCTATCCCTTTTTTATGTTTCTGATTCATTGTATGGGCAACTACTGGCGATAGATGTTATACCCGCCACCTCCACTGATCAGTGTGCCATAGCTGTAATCTTCATTTGCGTGCATCTCTGTAGTTCCTTCTGGAAAATAAGTATATCAGATTTAGATGATTATTCTCTCGGCGATGTAATTAGCGAAGTATGGGATCGCAGTGTTCGTTTCAAGGGGCTAGACTGCTCACTCATCGCCTAGAGGACAGAAACTGCAAAACGACGGCTTCGAACGGCGTCAATGCCATTCGGTGCAGTAAGGGCGAGGGAAATCCGGAAGAACCGCGAATTTTACTATGCCTTTTTACGCGATCTTTACGATAGCCCCCGGCAAGCTGCCCCGCGGATTACAGACGTTCGGCTCGTGGAAGCAAAACGGCTCGAGCTTAAACGAAAGCAAATGGAAGGGTTCAGGATGCCGTCAAAACCACGCTCCTTGCTTCAAAATGAGTTAACCTCTTTATACCGTCTTATTCCGTTTAGAGCGCTGTGTAAACGCGTGTTTATGATGACTCCAACGAAGATGGGCTCGTGATGGCGTGACAATAGGACATATCGTGTACGGTAAACCAATACTATTCTGATATTTATGCAGCACCTACTTCTGATATTGTTGTCGGATTCAGCGTTCGGCTGACCGACCTTTAAATAACGTGTTCAGTCTGAGATTAGAAATCGAACTGGATTAAAATTCTTTATGGGTCAACAGCTGGGTCCGTTTACTCTCTCGTGAGGCAGAGCGTTGCAGGAGACGTGTAGAAGATCGGAAATGCTTACCGGTAGCAAAACCGTTTCTGAGCGTAAGAGTATACATGAACAGCAGATACTCGTTACTAGTGTAACCAGGTGAGAAAGCAAGTAGAGAAGAACTAAACATGGAAAACACAAAAGTGTATGAAAATTATCATGTCAAGGAAACAACAGGCAGAAATCATAAGAACATACAAAAAACACAGAGGTCCTGGCGGGTGGAGCGTAAACTGCTCGCTGAGAATCATTTGTCGCCACGCACTCGTGACGCTACACAACTGAATACCGTGAATTTTGAGTAACAGTGCGGCACGCGTATAGGCGCTACGTCAGTCATCTTCGTGGAAACGGAGCGTCTTCTCGGAAACGGACCAAAAAATGCACGTGTCGGCTGACCGGGTCTTGCGGGCCTTCTGCTGTTCTGCAGCGGCCGACCGCCGCAGCTCCGGAGACTGTGGCGCTTGTCGTTGGTGATGCTATGATCTTGATGCTGCAGTGGCTGGTGGTACCTCGTGGCATACGTACGCAGGCTTTATGCCGTTTATCAGTTTATTACCAGGGTTCAGGACTTGACGTTTACAGCAATGTCAAGCTCCTGCTTACCTCTTTCCAAGATGCGATATGGGTCAGTGTAAGGAGGTTGTAAGGGCGGCTTGACATTATCCATCAAAAGAATTATTTGCGACTAGCTGTCTAGATGATGATGCACGTAATAATCGGTGTACCTTGACTGGTGGCCTTGGGTGGTCATATCTGAGTGATGTGTTCTCGTAACCGACACAGAAACTCCGGCCGGCCTCGCTTCATTGACTGTAGAGAACCGGCGTCGACAAATTCTCCAGGCAGACGCAGTGTTTTACCATAGACCAGTTCCGCAGCCGAGGAGCCGTTTGTAAGTGGTTCGTAGTCCCAGAAGAACTATAGGAAGCACAGACGTCCATGTTGTTCCAAGGAATATGAGCGCTGCCTTCAGAGAATGATGCCCGCTATCAGTCATGCCACTGTAGGCGGAATGGTGTTCAAATGGTTCACATGGCTCTAAGCACTATGGGACTTAACATCTGAGGTCATCAGTCCCCTAGACATAGAACTACTTATACCTAACTAACCTAAGGACATCACACACATCGGTGCCCGAGGCAGGATTCGAACCTGTGACCGTAGCAACAGCGCGGTTCCAGATTGAAGCGCCTACAACCACTCGGCCACAGCGGTCGGCTGGAATGGTGTATGGTTGTCTTGTGGTACATGTACCTGCAGAACCTTGTCAACTGTGCGAACAGATCCGACTGAAGCTGTCGGCTGTGGTCAGTAGTTATGTGTAGTGGCCAGCCGATTCTTGCTAGCCATGCTGAAGCGAACGATTAGGCTAAAGTTTCTGTGCTGATATTATTCACCGTCACAGCTTTCGGCCAGCACATAAAGCGATCGGTCATGGTGAGCAAATACCGCTGGCCGTCTGATGGAGAAAGTAGGCCTGTTACGTATCGGTGAATATGTGCAAAACGCAGGGTTGTGTGCGGGAAGTCGCCGACTGGTGCGTGCACATGACGGATGATCACCTTACATCTCTGACGCTGGATGCAAGTTTGTGTCCACTTGCGAGCTAACATCCCAAAGATGTTCGAACTCACATGCGGTTCCTCTTCGTCGAAATGTCTTGGCTCAAACTCGTCTAGGGGTTGAACCACACGTGTCGCATTACACGCCCTAAATTAGACACTTGTCTGGCTGATGTCAAGTTTACGAAATACAAAGTTAACATAACATATAATAACATTAATAATGGAACAGAAGTTCAATATGCAGCAGAAACTCTCTCCCTCAAGAACAAAGGACAAATAGATGAACTCGAGAAGAAGGAAAGAGTAATTCTGAGGAAGATTCTTGGTGGACACAAAAAAATTGGTTAAAATGGGTAAAGATGAGCAGTGAGAAGATCTACCAATTTATTAAACCAGTCACAACGGAAATCAGAAAGAGAAGGATGATGTTCTTTGGTCATCTGGTGAAAATGCATGATGGCAGATTAACGAAAAAATCTTCAGTATAATTTAACAGAGGAAAACACCCAACTCTTGGTTGCAAGGAATGAAGAAAGACCTCGGTGAACTTGGACTTACAGGAATGGACGCAATGAATAGGAACAAGTACAGAAAGGCAATAACTGAATTCGAAGTTTTTCAGGAGACTCCAAAAGCGAAGACCAACAGGAATCTAAGAGCCGAACATCTGGCAAAAATGGCAGCAGGCAGAAGAGCAGCCCGAGAGAAGAGAGAGAAAAAAGTGAACATGAAATAGAGTATGTAACGCGGTCCTTAGTTGGCCAATTCGTGTAAATAAATAAATAATGACAGTAATAATAATACCGGGAACTAAATTAACGACCCATAAATGATGTAGGCCACACAGTTGCGATTTGGTTAGAATAATGTTTATTTCGAAAGCAAACTAATAGCGAAAGTGGTCGTATTCAGAGTTATTGTTACACTCGAGCGCATATCCATTTGACACAATTCGATCATTCACAATATCATCTCGAATGACCAGTCCAATACTCCACCTCGTTAACTATGCGAAAAGTAAGACTTCTCAACAGGCGTGCGGCTCCTCACCGCTCAGAGACCCACAGTACCACACATCGAGAAATTTTCTAAGTCGTTTCACTTCCTAGCTGCCTAAAGACCGACTGTCCGCTTCCACGTCTCAGTCAGAACTGTACCCTTTGGTGTCTCCAGCCGAACTGTCCGCTTTCGCGTCTGCACCAGCCAAACTGTCCCCTTTGGTGTCTCGACCAGAGCTGCTCGCTTTGGCGTCTGCACCGGCACTGTCTCTCTGCCCGTCCCCGGCCGCGTTTCCCGCGCGCCGAATATCGCTCGACTGACTACGGCAATTCCCTTTACGGAAGCCGTCCATCTGATTGGCTTATTCTACATTATTTTACATTTTAACAAATTTAAATAATCAAAGCTTGACCACTTTCACATTCTAAATAAAGTAACAATAATATCCATTACATAATAAACGTAGAATTCTTTTACATGAAACCAATACAATTTCCTTCTTAACTCTGAATGTCACGGCCAGTAGCCTTGCACTAATGTGCTTTCTGTCCGCGGCTCGTGCTCTTGCGGTAGCGTTCTCGCTTACCGCGCGCGGGGTCCCGGGTTCGATTCCCGGGGATCAGGGATTTTCTCTGCCTCGAGATGACTGGGTGTTGTGTGTCTTTCATCATCATTTCATCCTCATTCACTCTTATGTCGCCGTAGTGGCGTTAAAGAACTTGTGGAGCGGCGGACGAACCGCCCCGCGGGGGATCTCCCGCCCACCAATGCCATACGCTCATTATTAATGTGCTTCCTGATAAATAAATAAAGAACAAAAGTAACTATTATGGACTAAACTCTACAAAAAATATTCTACTGCCTAATGATTCAAAAATGTGTCATGCTGTCATCGTTCAATGTGTTTTGTGTGGAGGAAATGATGATCAGATGCTTAACTGAAACTACTGAGGATTTAAATTTACTATATTTTTTAAACAAATAAAGTTACAGAGTTGATATTTACAACGTTTGTCATTTTAATTATGCGCTTCTATATGAAATGTCTATCGTTAAGATCTACCAGGGCGTTCAGATTTTAGCATTCAGGTCTTTGTTACAAAACTTGTTAATTTCACTTTAACAGTAAATCCTAAACTATTGTAGATATGATCAATATTCAAGTCGTATTGGGATCACCTTGAAAATTTATGGAGGATGGCAGATTAAAATCACTGTGGCTTGATTCCCTGCACTACAATAGAATTAAATAGTTTTCGTAAATGTTTCCCTTTATGGCCGATCTTAGGTCCGCCATATTTAACACTGTTACGTCTCCTTGGCCACAAAAGCCTCCTACTGGGTTTCCCTAAGACGTAGGTTCTCGTCTGTCTCACTCGAACACTACAGCGCTTAGGCCTCAATAGATAATAGACGCCTGTGAGTTTATCCATCTCGTGGTAATCTGCGCTCTTTGTGGCATCCGGGCCTGGATGACAGGGTTCGTTTCACAATTCCTGAAGGCTGACTCTTTCGGCCATATACTTAAATGAGAGCGAAATGCTCGTTAACTCAAGAAAATGGCTCTGAGCACTATGGGACTCAACTGCTGAGGTCATTAGTCCCCTAGAACTTAGAACTACTTAAACCTAACTAACCTAAGGACATCACAAACATCCATGCCCGAGGCAGGATTCGAACCTGCGACCGTAGCGGTCTTGCGGTTCCAGACTGCAGCGCCTTTAACCGCACGGCCACTTCGGCCGGCCTCGTTAACTCACACACTCTCGGAAGTCCTTCCCCATTCCAGGCCGTACAAAATGTTGCGAAACTAGATGAAAAGGTGGACGGGTTCCAGGGTGGCACAGATTGTGAACATTGTCGAAACCTTGGTGTCGAAACGTGGTCGGAAGGAATGGGCTCGATCTTTTCTGCATTGCAGGGAACCTGGACATTATGGTAGGGAACGTAGACGGGTTTTGCTTCAACCCCGAAATGGCGTCACTGATGAAAGTTAAGAGCTCTTGTGCCCACTGTTTGTTCTTGGTGAGTTCCTAAAACTCTGTAGTATTCGCAACACTGTTGACGCGCGAAAGACAGTCGGTCACAACATTATAAATGTCAGTAATGTGTTCGATGTCGATGTTCGATTGGTTTATGAACTCAAGATGATTGTACTGCCGATGAGAGCAGTTGTTACTGTTTCGCTTTAAAGAGTAGGCCAACGGCTTGTGAACTGCGTAGATTGTAAACTCTCTTGTCTCGATCTGTGGCCGAAGTATCATACCGCCTCTTACGCGGCCAGGAGCCGACGGTCGTATGCGCTCCACATGTGTTCCGGTGGTGAAAACTTTCGCGATAAGTATGCGAGCCATGATCCATGCACAATTGCTACAGTTCCTCATCGATACTACCCATGACAAAGGCGCGTCAAGCTTGGGATGCGCCAGGAGCGCCGCGTCCGCCAATTTCTGCTTTGCAGCATCTAAGGCGGAGCACATCGGCTCAGACTACTACCCTGGGATATTGCCTCGAATCTTTAGGCCGGTAGTTGTTGCATTGAGTGGTTCTTGCAGATCTACCGCATGCGGCAGATGGCGCAGCAAAAGTTTACCATTCCTAGGAACCGTGGCAATTTGCAGTCAGCCTTGGCACTTGCCGAATCCCTTCAACGTTCTCTGTCAACAGTTAGGAGCCTGCATCTGATATTCGGTAGCCCAAGAACGTAACTTCAGGTTGTCCAAAAACACGCTTGCCCATGTTCTGCACCACTCCATATTGTCCCAAACATTTGAATATTTCTTTAAGGCGCTGGTGGTGTCGGTCCTTGTAGGTGGAGTATACGAGTACGGCATCGAGATAGGGGAAATAGTATAGCAGGCCTTGCAGGACAATGCGCATTAGCCTCTGCCAGGCTTGAGACGCATTCCGTAAATCGAAACTCCTGAATTAGCTCTCAGAACGTCAAAACGAAGTAATTATTGCTGTCTTCGGAATGTCTTCCTCCACCACAGGAATCTGCGCAGTCCAAAACACTGAACATCGTGCCTCATACAACGCAAAATTGTAGTCTGCGACGGCCAATTCCCAGGTGAACGGTTGACGTAGCCCAAATTTAATTCAATCCGCTGAATTTCCTATTGGGCAATCGACGAGTAATTAGCGGCGGGCCTAATATAGATGGCGGTCTGTAGCAGTGTACTTAAGTGCGAGGTACGACGCTCAAGTCCAGATCGGTGTTTATTAGGTACTTCTGGCCGGAGCTTTCGTCACTGATGAAGAGGCGTCCAGACTTCATAGGGCAGCCGGTTGCTCCTACTACCGACTGCGCTGGCATCTGGGAACGAGCAAGGTGCTGTACATTTCCGTGCCTGCTCGTCGCACTGACAATGGTACCAGCACGGGTGTTTTACAGTGTTGGACGATGCACCACTGGCTTCTGAATCTCCGGTGATAACGTGCTCTTTCGTTCCAAGCACCACCTTGCGACAGCAGCACGAAAAATCTGCATGCATAATGTCTCCACTTTTTCGTCAACGAATGGAACTCTGTGCGAACAACTGTTACTGCTGGCGTCGTACTACCGCCCACCACGATCACTGCCCTAACCTGGGGGGGTGCGATGGCCTCTTGAATTCGATCGACGAGCTCCACCACCGCCTCCGACTTTTCCGTCTGTGACGCCACGATCGCTCTGACCTGCGGCAGTTGTCTGCCGCTTCGTAGTGTGCTTAGTATATTGTAAGGAACGGGAACTGTATGCACTTTGCTTCGCAGTCGCCTATGTCTCCTTGTGTCGACCCTCGCATGATTCGCTCCTCGTGCGAATCTCTGGATTCATTCCGATTTAAGCCTTTCGTATGAATTCTCTTGAGGTGGTGCAGTAATCACATGTTGTACTTCCGCGGCGTAGCCTCGGTAAAGTTAACTCATGACGAAGGCGAATTTCGTCGATTCGGCCGTAATTCCTGCGTAGCAAAAGCTGGCTTCTACTTGTGCGATCCGTATGATCGGGTTATTCGGCAGGAGCGTAGGCAAGCGGACTGCTAGTCCGGACACTGCTAGGGCGTCGAGCATCTTGCGCAATAGTTAAATTCAGTGGTGGTTGATCAATCTTCTCCAGCACTTGTTGGGTTCAGCGTAAGCTGGATTGGCTGCCATTTCAAATAACGTATTCGGCCTGGGACTAGGGATCGAACAGGATTAAAATTCTTTATTGGTGACTAACTGTGTCTGTTTACAACGTCGCAAAAGAGGTCGCTACAGGAGACGAGATGAAGATCAGAAACGCTTAACCGATAGCAAAATCATTCCTGATCGTAAGAACATTTCATGAACAGCAGGACACTCGTTCCTGCTGTAACCAGGAGCTACAGTAAGTAAGGATCAACTAAACAAGCGTAGGAGAACTCACGCGTCAAGGAATAAACAAGTAAAAGCTATAAGGACATATACTAAATACAGCACCCCTGGCGGTTGGCGCGGAAACTGCTTGACAGCACGATTCCTTTGTCGCCGCGCACACTTTAAATTACACTTTTGAATAAACATAACTTCACTCGTTGGCGTGAATCGTCACTAGCGCCGCGACACGCGTAGTAGACGCAACACTGTGTTGTCTGAAGATTTCACCCCTTCTCTGGATTGCTTAGGCACTCCCACATTAAATCCTTAATATTTAGGTGACTTACACCGAGATGATGTCTATGATTTTATTGTTCATTCACTCTTCCGTAAATCATCGGGATCAGATGGCCTCCCTAAAGAATTGTATGTGCAATTTTGGCCATTTATAGGGGACACGATAACGTCGCTGCTAAATGAGATTTTGCGGGTGGTGGGGTTTGATTTCCGCCCCTTTTAAGTTTTTATACGGAAAACATCTGGACGTTCAGGCATTGACAAATTCCGACCGATAACACTTCTCAATCTGGATTACAAAATTGTTGCGAGGAGAATATATAGTCTCCTGTCGGTCCTGCTTGCGAAAATACTTGCCGTTCTCCAAAGTTGTGTTCCCGGTTACATGATCCTGACCCTTGCGCAGAATGTCGAGATGTCGTGTCGGTGGCTACCTCCACTTCTGTTCCTGGGGCCCCACTTTTTATTAATTTTAATAAGGCGTTTGACTGAGTAAGTCACAGTTTCTTGTTGCGGGTACTGGAAGCTGTCGGGTTTTGTAGGGTTTAACAGTGAAGATAGCCTCTCTGGCAGCGAATGGCCAACCCACTTGCCAAATCATCATCCGTCGGGGTGTCCCAAAAGGGATCCACTCTACATGTCGTTGTTTATCTTATTTTTGGAGCTATTACTTCGCCATATTGCTACTCTTCTACTTGGCTGGACAATATTAGAAGAGCCATTTTCGGTGCGAGCATGTGCGGACGATGTAATGGTCTTAATTCGTAACTCAGACGAAATTCCCTTGCTCAAGGAATTCTTGGATGTTTTTTGTCATCTCTCTGGAGCTTGCATTAACGGACGGAAATGCAGTATGGTGAATTTACAGGGCTTTACCGACGCTGCGATCCCATGGACCATTGTGGTTGATTGCCATTAATCTAGGTGTTATCATTGTTCGTTGCCCGATAAAGATGGCTGCTCTCAATTGGAGATTCGTTGCGTATAAAACACAAGGATCGATTCTCGAGTCTGAGCGCCGCTCCCCTAAATTACTTCAAAAACTCTGGGTCTCAGATACCTATGTTTTGCGTAAACCGTGTTATGTCCCACAAATTTTTCAGCTTCACGCGATGTTATCCCGTAATTTAAAGGAATCATCTGGACGTTTACAATGGAAACACCACATTTTTCGAGTACAATATGAAGTGATGGCGAGGCCCCGTCCCGTTCAAGGGTTGGGGCTTCCTGTTATACAGGTGACGGCTTAGGTATCATTTATCCGGCGCACTAAATTGACATATACTCAAATCACTCATTCAGTCGCGTCTGAACTGTTTACCTGCCTACAGCCGGTCAGTTCAACTCCTCCTGTCGATGTTGGCTGCAAGAATTCCAAATTGAAACATGTTCAGGAATTTTATATCGCTGTCGGTTATTTGGGGACTAATATCCTCTGCCGGCCGCGGTGGCCGAGCGGTTCTAGGCACTTCAGTCCGGAACCGCGTGACTGCTACGGTCGCAGGTTCGAATCCTGCCTCGGGCATGGATGTGTGTAATGTCCTTAGTTTACTTAGGTTTAAGTAGTTCTAAGTTCTAGGGGACTGATGACCTCAGATGTTAAGTCCCATAGTGCTCAGAGCCATTTGAACCATTTGAACTAATATCCTCTCAAAGACGCTTCACGCTTCCGAATATTGTTTCGTTGCTGGGGAAGTCTCGTTTGCCTCTCCCCTTTTGAACGTGCGTCGCTGAAGACGTGTTGGAATATGGTGTGTTCCATACTAACCTGCCTATTCTACCAATGGACGTGGCCTCATCGTGGTGTAAAGTCGTTCTCAATCTGGTACCAACCAATGAACGTCTTTTCCGAATTGGCTTAAGTGCGACGGAGCGATGCAGCGTTGCCTCTAAACTGATACGTTGCGACATGCGCTTTTCTTTAAAGGTTGAGATTACTGGATACGGATTAGACGGCAACTGCCTTTCCTCGCCCCATCTACCGAAACTGTCGTTTCGGCTGACATCCTTCTACATCCAGAGTCTTTCTCTTTCCCACAGACGAAACACAATACGATTATTTAGCTGTTAGGCCATTACTTTCCCTACACAGTGAGAAGCGAGTACGATCGTCAAGATACGTTTCAGCACTATATGGTTACGGCTCACTGGAAATGGCAGCTGATGTCACGTAACGCGCCTTTTTAGCCAATATGCTGTCTCTTGTTTTTAACCGCCAGACGAATGGATAACTTAAATTTACGACACTATTATGTTTTGGGAACTCTTCCTAATCTCCCGTCCAGCTTTTGTGGTAATACTTGTTCAGGTTCACGGTTGTGGAACTTTTACTTTTATATGTCTATTATATTTCATAAAAACACAAATTACAAAAGTTTTAAAACACTATAAAGTTATAAGAACCACTGAAAAGGTTTTCTTTATAGGGCACTAGAGCCTTAGAGGAAAAAAAATTGGACAGCGTGGCTGACTGCAATTCGGAGGATGCAGGTTCGATTCTCAGCACTGCCACGGATTTTTCCTTGGTGGGAGGACTGAAATTGGGTGCACTCAGCCTCGTGAGACCAACTGAGGAGCTACTTGGCCGAGTAGTAGCGGTTCCAATGTCAAGAAAGCCGACAACGACCGCTAGAGTGGTGTGATGACCACACGCCCTTCCATACCACATCCAATGATGCCATCGGTAGAGGATGACATGGCGGTCGGCCCCGACTGGCCCTTTTAGGGCCGGGAAGTGGAAATTTACTTACTTTTTAGCTTATATATAACTGTTGTACATACATTTTTGTTACTGAAAAGCCACGTCCCAAAAATGGCTTCCACTGTCAGCGAGACACTGTTGAAAACGATCGTGGAGATTTGACCACCGTAAGAAGCTATTGACAGTAAATATTAATTACCAAACGGTGAGGCAGCATTAACTACGCCCCTCTATTGCTCGACCAGTGAGAGATGAGCGAGTATTTCTTACTTGAAAACGAAAGGGCTTGCTCCTGTCTACATATCGACGGTTGTTGGAAACATCACCCGGCTGAATTACTTTCCCTATACAGTGAGAAGCGAATACGATCTTCACCCTGATACCTTTCAGCACTATATGGTTACGGCTCAGTTATTCATATCTGCCTCATCTGGGCTAATTTCAAGTTAAAACTTGTGCCGTGAAACTTTGCCTTCTTGTTAAAGAAGTTGTGTATGTATAACATCATGATATATTAAACACACTTCTCCACTCACGTGAACACGTTTTCTTGATTTGTCGGATTCCCGGTCCTCTTTAGTGAAGAATTCCATGTCAGTAATGTTTTATTTCAACTCACTGCCAGATATGCGATCAAACAACACTGTAATGAAATAGAAATAATACGCATATTTTAGCAATATATACAATCACTGAAGATTTCACGTGTAATTATCGATTATCTGACACATTTAAACGTTCTTTAGTCATATTTGCCACTTATCGTCGAATCTGTTCCAGAAGAAGTGCAGACCATGAAACATGTGACCCGTCTATGTTATGGTTACACTGTATCAAAGAGTCTGAATGTACTCCCGTCGCAATACCCCATTTCTAGCATTAGGCTTGGTGGAGGGAAAATCATTTTTGCGGCACTCTCTGTACCACTATCGGAAAACGAGCAAAGAAAAAGTGAGTTTAGTATATTAGCTTTCAACGCAACTGAAACCATATGATTATATCTTAGAATATCTAATTTAGATCGTCCTTCAGTCCACGTTTCTACGTGTTATGACGTGATACATAGCGTGATAATTTACGTTTTACTATTTCAAATTCCCGATAAAAATATTGCAACTGATTAACAAGGTTAGACACTACTGTCCCTTCCATTCATTTGGCTATATTTATGCTCGACGCACCTCCACCTATATCTGGTCGAGTTAATTTTGCGAAGAGCCGCGAGAACGCAGGTAATCAACCCTTGGCTGCCTGCAGGTGATACTCGTAGTTACGCAGTAAAAATCTACTCATCACTCAAGTGGTCGAGCATCTGCGGCGATGATTGGCAATAAAGATTCTCTACTGTGGGCCACAAAATTTCGGGTTTTTGCTGCAGAAGCATGGCTGCGCTCCACGCCGTAGCTCATATATACTGATAAAAATTTCACTACACACGTTTTTCTTATTGAGTACTTTCTAATTGATTGACAGACGCACAATGACGCTATCTTGAAATCTGCGTAGCTCCATAACCTATGTACATAAACGTTTAAATTTATGGGCATAAAAAATCAGGTGACTGTCGGCTTGTCCGGGGAACGCTTCTCTTTACTCTTCACAAGCATTCAGCATTCTTTCAGGTCTCCAGAAACTGAGGAACTGATATCTAACGATATGTTGTGAAATGAAATTAGTTTTCTTTTGGTTGAATTGCCTTTTATTGATGTGAAATAAAAGTGTTGTATATCTGAATGGTACAAGAAGGTACTAATTCTCGAGATTAATTATACTGCTCAAAAGCAGATCTCAAACATCATTAGTCACATGTATAATAAATATTGGTCTTTTGGTAATTCCTTCATACTGTTGTTTTCTTTCTACATCTACATCTACATTTACACTCCGCAAGCCACCCAACGGTGTGTGGCGGAGGGCACTTTACGTGCCACTGTCATTACCTCCCTTTCCTGTTCCAGTCGCGTATGGTTCGCGGGAAGAACGACTGTCTGAAAGCCTCCGTGCGCGCTCTAATCTCTCTAATTTTACATTCGTGATCTCCTCGGGAGGTATAAGTAGGGCGAAGCAATATATTCTATACCTCATCCAGAAACGCACCCTCTCGAAACCTGGCGAGCAAGCTACACCGCGATGCAGAGCGCCTCTCTTGCAGAGTCTGCCACTTGAGTTTATTAAACATCTCCATAACGCTATCACGGTTACCAAATAACCCTGTGACGAAACGCGCCGCTCTTCTTTGGATCTTCTCTATCTCCTCCGTCATATCGATCTGGTACGGATCCCACACTGATGAGCAATACTCAAGTATAGGTCGAACGAGTGTTTTGTAAGCCACCTCCTTTGTTGATGGACTACATTTTCTAAGCACTCTCCCAATGAATCTCAACCTGCTACCCGCCTTACCAACAATTAATTTTATATGATCATTCCACTTCAAATAGTTCCGCACGCATACTCCCAGGTATTTTACAGAAGTAACTGCTACCAGTGTTTGTTCCGCTATCATATAATCATACAATAAAGGATCCTTCTTTCTATGTATTCGCAATACATTACATTTGTCTATGTTAAGGGACAGTTGCCACTCCCTGCACGAAGTGCCTATCCGCTGCAGATCTTCCTGCATTTCGCTACAATTTTCTAATGCTGCAACTTCTCTGTACACTACAGCATCATCCGCGAAAAGCCGCATGGAATTTCCGACACTATCTACTAGGTCATTTATACATATTGTGAAAAGCAATGGTCCCATAACTCTCCCCTGTGGCACGCCAGAGGTTACTTTAACGTCTGTAGACGTCTCTCCATTTCCGGCAGAGTTGTCCACTTCTGCTTCTGCAACTACTTATTCGCGTGGACAATATAGGCATTTTTGTCTGATCCTGCCAATATTGTTATCTACTTGACTGTTTTCACTTCATCTGGATTTGTGTAATGTCTGTACAGCGACCTCATGATCAATTGCCGAAAATGTGCTTTCGAAACATCCAGTATTAGAAACTAAGCAGTCACAGAAATAATGAGATAGCGTTCAACAAACTCGTCACGCATGTTCCTGGATTCGATACACCAGGATCTCATTACAGGATTGTGTTTTGCAAAATGAGACAGACGGAGGTATCAGTATGCAAACGACAGCATGCGCACCTAATGTGCTTCAAAACGCTGCGCGTAGATACGGGATTTCCCGATGCTCATACATCGGGTTCTAGTGGTGATACAAAGGTAGGGACAAGTGATTTGGGTACCCCTTGGGCTAGGGACCATTTCTATATCCAACAGAAGGATAGTCTTAGTGTCACTATCCTACAGTACAGGGTCAAGCTATGAATATTACACATTTCCTTCTGTTTAGGATAATGGAGCAAATCGGTTGGTTCTTATTGCCTTTGATGTGGTCTACGGTGGGCTTGATGGAACTTACGGAGGCAACATTACTTCAAAGGCGGTTCCTCGGAAAAACCCATAAAAAGGGGTTTTTACTATATTTTCGCCGTCACCAGCGAACCTGAACGTAGCCGAGGATTCCAAGCCCCTATGCACAGAAAATGGCTGAACTTTTTACTATACATTCCTAAGACCCAGATCTCGAGGAACTTTGAAAATTTTCTGTATATCTGTATCCGTTTCCAAGATACAGAGGTCCAAATTTACCCTGCTTCTACACGTAAAATCCAGAACGAGGTGAAATCTAAATAATAAATAACCGTAGAAATTTGGTGAATTTTTAACACCCCAATAACTTGTTTTTTCGGTACCAAAACCCAGCCGCAGATTCTGAGGTAGCCATGTACAGCTAATGGCTGTAACTTTTACGATGGATTTCTAAGATTGCCATCTCGAACACCCTTGAAAATTTTGTTCATATCTTTACAGAGCTTCAAAAATACCGTACTTGTACACGTAAAATTCAGAAGTAAAGTCCGGTGCGAGACGAATACGTAGTCTATAAAGTGACCTATTACGGATAAATATGCTGTAAGTGTCTCCGTTGTCATGTGGAAACCGCACGTATTACTGAAGCACATGCATAAGTTTTTGTACGTGAAATCCGGTCTCAGGTGTAAAATTGTTTTTGTGTTATATCAGTTTCACATAAGTGAACTATCTAAACTTTAACTGACCAAGACATTTCTTTTTGTACGAGTTAGGTGCCTTGTTGCAGTATGGAAAAAATGAGGAAAAATTCTCCTGTCGGAGCCCAAAAGAAGGGGATATGTTCTTCTTCATTTAAGAGACTCTAACTAAAAAGTGGGGTGCCAGTTTCCTCATTCTATCTTCCTCAGCACCTTTAAAAAATTTTCCAAAAATTTTGGCATGCATAGATATTCGCACTCTTTTATACTGAGAGAGAAGAAGACAGTGGCAGTGGCAAAAACACGGAAAAGTAATAAATACTAAAAGATGGTAGACCGTGTTTGTGTTATAGGAAGAGCGAAGGAGTCAGTGGCAGTGTGAGAAAAACAGAGGGACACTGTGGCAGTGGAAAATAGTTGACAGTGACAGAATAGTGGTAGGAGAAAAGTGAAGGAGAGAATGTCAGGAGAGGGTGGGCAGGAATAAAGAGAAAGAGAAAGTGGATGTGGATGAGGGCGACTGATAATGAGAGATAGAGAATATAACAGTGACATCGAGGGAGCAGAGATAGTGAAAGTGAGAAGAAACAGCAGTAGTAGGAAGGAAGGACAGAGATATTAGCAGTAAGAGAGAGGAAGAGGGAGTCAGTGACAGTGAGGGAGACTGTAGTAGTAGAACAGAACGAAGAGGACTGTGGTGTGACGCAGGAGACAATGACAGAAAGACACAATGAGATAATGATAATGAGTTGGGGTGAATGAGTGAGTGAGAAAGGGCAATTTGGAGTGGATGGATATGAGCGACTTACAGTGATGGACTTATGCGTGCAAGGCGTATGAGTTACAGCTACGAGAGCTTGTGGGAGTTTGAGGTGGGATGCATGTTAAAAAAAAGCTCAAATACGTTCGCATGGCAAAATCTTAGAGAATATTTTTAAAGTTGCTGAGGAAGGTGGGGTGAGACAGCTGGTACCCCATTTTTCAGCCAGAGTCTTTTAAATAAACAGGAACAGATTCGAATTTTTTTGTGGACTGACAATAGCATATTCCCGTAGGTGTGTTATCACACGTATATTGAAGTTGCATTCACATTCTCCCGCTACATGCATTCACCTACACAAAAAATGAAGCGCATGGAAGAAGACACGTTAATGATACGGAATTTCTAAAATTGAGAAGTTATTTGGTAATTTTTTTATTACAAAATGAAGTTAAGCGCCCACCGTTGTGACCGAGCGGTTCTAGGCGCTACAGTCTGGAACCACGCGACCGCTACGGTCGCAGGTTCGAATCCTGCCTCGGGGATGGATGTGTGTGTGATGTCCTTAGATTAGTTAGGTTTAAGTAGTTCTAAGTTCTAGGGGACTGATGACCTCAGAAGTTAAGTCCCATAGTGCTCAGAGCCATTTTTTTTAAGTTAAGCAAACAACGAAACTGGCAGTACGAGCACATTTCTGGTTCTTTGTCAGTTGGATGCTGCATTCCCTTGGGCATGAATACATAAGCGGATTCGGTTCGAGAGGTTGCCATATAGTCGTTGTATCCTCTACTGAATATATGTTGGACCACAACTGTTGTAGCTTGCCCTCGATATCCTGGATATTGTTACTAGAATGGAGCTGAAACCCGATCTGGACCTACAAATGTTCTGTCAGGAACGATCGAGGAAATTTGATAGTCAAGAGAACACCGCAACATTATGCAGGCAGTTCACAGATGCGTTTGTCGTATGTGGACGAGTGCTGTGCTATTGAAGATGGTGACAGGATTCTGTCTCACGAGAGATAACGCACGAAATTATTACATATCGGTGACGTACCGCATTGTCAACAGAGATTACAAGATCACCATGGCTGGTACGTGAAGGCATACCCGGATTTGGATTGTTTGGGGGAAGGGACCAAACAGCGAGGTCACCGGTCTCATCAAATTAGGGAAGGACGGGGAAGGAAGTCGGCCGTGCCCTTTCGCCTGGAGCGATTTAGGGAAATCACGGGAAACCTAAATCAGGATGGCCGGACGCGGGATTGAACCGTCGTCCCCCCGAATGCGAGTCCAGTGTGCTAACCACTGCGCCACCTCGCTCGATGCTGCATACCCGGTACTAGGATTAAAATCGGTGCATTCGCCAAAACACTGGAAGAAAGTGTCCGCTCGTCTCGGCTCCTCCGTACTCGCAGACGATAGCTAGCCAAGGTAGTTCTGAAACGATATACATCGCTGAACTTGATGGAGCCCCATTCCGTGCTTACCATGTGCGACGCCACTCAACACGCAGCCCTGTTAACGGGAGCCAACATGTATGACGATGATTCAGTATCATGGTGTCTATTGGTCTCTGAGCAGTTATGCACGATCGCGGAGGTTGTTGTAGTAGGTCCAGTACTTGTAGTTCGATGGCCGGCACAGATGGAAGATGCTTGGCGTAAAATTCGGTGATCTTCCCCCAATGACATGGTCGACCGATATCCTGGCGTCGCGTGCGGTCGCCCTCTCCATCCCACTTAGTCCATTATCGTGCCAATGTCACAGCCGAACACATCACAGGCCTGAAAATTTCACAATTCGACAAGGTAGGCTAATACAGATACATTACGATGCCCCTTTCCGACTCTACCAAGTGGTGGTGGCATTGTCTCACTCGATCACAAAGCAGTCACCACTACCCTTCACAGTGTTCAGTAATTATCACACGTAGCAAACATCCGTTATATGCTGTCTAAGGTTCGATAACGTGTCCACTTAGAAATAACGCAAATCCCCTCTGGTGAGCGTTCTAGCTGTCAGAAATCATTGCAGTTCTAATCATTTACATACTTGCTGATGACATTCATTTATACTACATTTCGTCTACATCGGCCTATTCCTTCCAGGCTCTAAAATTTTCGTCTACGTTTGGCGAGAACGTTGGAAACTGCGTACGATTTTGTGAAGCAACAGATTAAGCAACGGATAATCATCTATGAGACTTTAAACACTGAACCATCTTTCTTCCACGCACTTCATTTACACAAAATTTTATAGCACAATAAAAATAAAATTACCTTATTAAATATAGGAACTAAGGAATGCTATCAGTCTATATTTGATACAGACAGTATAAAATCTTGCGACCTAACAAGAGCTCCTTCCGCCGACGCTGCAAGTCTTTCTTCGTCTATAGTACCTTAGACTAAGAGGAAGATGCTACCTCTATACTTTCAGCTAGTGACGATATATGTAAATCAAACGATGGTTTCGAATGTGACGTAAGAGTTGTTTCGCTTCGTTAACTCAGTGCAAGAAATGATCTTTGTTTATGCTACAGTTCCATGTCTCAACCGCACCAGGTTTATCGAACGAACCGATCACTCACATATAATCATTTAGAGAACCACAGAAGAATCTAATTTAAGGAGGCCAGACCGAGACTTGAATCCGCTTATTTGAGTATGGACGATGTTCTTAACCAACAGTTCGCACGATAAAACGAAAGAAAACACGCTTAGATGTACAGTTAGACATTTGTCTTAGCCTCCGATCGTAACATGGAAGAGGAAAATGCCAAAGTGAACGTCATCTGTAAGATTCGTGTCTCCTTTTCACATAATCGTTTGCATGTATCTGAAGTTCTTGGATAGCTGGAACAGTCTCATCGCCCTCAGTACATGTGCAGGTAATTTACGTATTAACAACACACAGCGCAGAGAAAGAGTAATACATTACTGTTTGCACCAACAGCAACATTACGGGGGAATGATGAGATGGAGAGGAAAATTTGTCATATATGGTTTGTAGTAATACTGAGAAATTGTTAAAAACAAAAAAAGTTCTTACGCTCTCAAAACACGTTACTGGTGAATCCGCTATACAATTCCGTCAAATCTATTGCACCTTATGAAAACAGTATTCTTGACATCATTTACTAAGTACAGAAAATAATAGCACTTGCTACTGGACGGGCGTTACAAACAAGTTACCGATAGATCTAACACCAACGCATGTGAAAGAGTAATATGTCAGGCGAATAGGCAGGCAATGAATTAACAGACTTGAGCCAGTCTTGGACGCTACGCATGAACGAATGCTTCCGCAACGTTTTCTGTTTAACTTACTTTTAGTTCTGCAGGCCTGTCTTGTAATAAGCCATTTGCCTGATTAGCAGCCAATGATACATTCGGCTAATGTCTGGTTCCGGACCGTGATTCTCCTGTGTTTGCGGTGCATTGTACCGTGTTTCAGTTGAGACGCTCAGTCATGCTACTGAACATCCCTAGATAGAATCTGCACAGCCGCTGCTAGCCACACAATGTCCGGGAGACACACAGGGGGCCTACGTATACGTGCACTCGCAATCATCTGATAGGCAACAGGCAGCTGCCTCTATGGGACATTTGGGACTGTGGGACGAGTTGTTCTGGTCGAAAAAACTTGCTGGTACCCACACATAAAAATCCTGGAAAGCACCAATTTGTTCAGTGAGGCCTTTTTTTTCTTGACTCCTAATAATTTCCAGCACGCATTTATACGCTATTCGCTGATATACCCTTAGTCTTTGAATTTTTAACATTAAAAGTCCATGTTTCACTGTCATATGTGAAAACTGGTAATACAGACCAACACATAAAAAGCTTGGTTTTTAAAATCAGTATTCAGTTTTCCAAAAGTACTCCAGGCTACTTTTTACTTTTGATGTATTCTTTTGATGTTGATCTAGTCGTTTTAACTTTCCTACGTGAAAATCTTAACTAGTTCTACGACGTTATTGTTTACATGGACGATTCCTTTCCATTGTTTTAGTTGTTCACTATTTCAGCTACTAGTAAACTTGTATTAAGGTTTTCATTTCTTGTTGGATTTCGCTGCAATAGACCAGACAATACAAAGTCGACAACAAAATGAAAGTTCATATGGCGTTTGGACTTTCAAAATGAACACGATGGTCGGTCAGATAAGTTTCTTTAACCCTTCTTCAGCCTACATTTTCCATATTTTGAGCTCTAAGGACTTTCTCGTGGACGGCTAAGAGGAGTTTTGGTGTTATAAAACCTCCTTATGTAATTCTCTTTTCAAATCCTGGGTTTCCTAAAATTTTAATGATGTCTACTGTGAGCTGTGACGTTGATGTAAATATTCTTTCATATGGACCTAATCAATAGCTATTTCTCAAATAATGTGATTATACATTTAGTTGAAATCGAGCAAAAAATGTTCTCATACCCATGAATCCCAAACACAGTGGTAATTCATATTCATTGCTTCGTTCTAAAGTTTCTTTTACTACTAGCAAGTGTTTCATTCTGCTGCGTCCACTTTTATGACCAATCAGTTCGTCAGCCTGATTGACATTCAGTATTTCTCTGTCCGGTTTGTCATAATTATAATGAATATACTGAATACTATGAACATATGGTGATATCACTATTTATATAGTATCCCTCTCACCTATTTTGAAACAGAATAATTATAGCACTTTTTCCGACTTCGAGCGATGCTTTTTTGCTTTGTAAATTCATTTTGTATTACTTTACTTCTAGTTCCAATAATTTCTGTATAAACATCATCTCCTGGAGTTTTTCCTTTCTTCTTATACTGAATGATGATACAGGCCTCACCTACCAGTACCTCCAAAATATCATTGTTTGCAGTAGTACCTATTTGTGTTTGTGATTCGTCTCATGAGCGATACAAACGTTTAAGGACAAGTAGGACTACTTCTACAATTTTCTCTCTGTTGTTAGGCACTGTGAAGTACACTATGTGATCAAAAGTATCCGGACACCTGGCTGAAAATCACTTACAAGTTCGTGGCGCCCTCCATCGGCAATGATGGAATTCAATATGGTGTTGGCCCACCATTAGCCTCGATGACAGCTTCCACTTTCGCACGCATACATTCAGTCAGATACTGGAAGGTTTCTTCACGGAGTGGTGCACTGAGGATAGGTATCGATGTCGCTCAGTGAGGCCTGGCACGAAGTCAGCGTTCCAAAACATCGCAAAGGTGTTCTATAGGATTCAGGTCAGGGCTCTGTGCAGACCAGTCCATTACAGAGATGTTATTGTCGTGTAACCACTCCACCACAGGTCGTGCATTATGAACAGGTGCTCGATCGTGTTGAAAGATGCAGTCGCCATCCCTCAATTGCTCTTCAACAGGGGGAAGCAAGAAGGTGCTTACAACATCATTGTAGGCCTGTGATGTGATGGTGCCACTCAAAACAACAAGGGGTGGAAGCCCCTTCCATGAAAAACACAACCACACCATAACACCACCGCCTCCGAATTTTACTGTTGGCACTACACACGCTGGCAGATGATGTTCACCGGGCATTCGCCACACCCACACCCTACCATCGGATCGACACATTGTGTACCGTGATTCGTCACTCCACACAATGTTTTTCCACTGTTCAATCGTCTCATGTTTACGCACCTTACACCAAGCAACGCGTTGTTTGGCATTTACCGGCGTGATGTGTGGCTTATGAGCAGCCACTCGATCATGAAATGCAAGTTTTCTCACCTCCCGCCTAACTGCCATAGTACTTGCAGTGGATCCTGAGGCAATTTGGAATTCCTATGTGATGGTCTGGATAGATGTCTGTCTATTACAGATTACGATCCTCTTCAACTGTCGGTGGTCTCTGTCAGTCAACAGACGAGGTCGGCCTGTACGCTTTTGTGCTGTACGTGTCCCTTCCCGTTTCCACTTCACTATCACATCGGAAACAGTGGACCTAGGGATGCTTAGGAGTGTGGAAATCTCTCAAGCGGACGTATGACACAAATGACGCCCAGTCACCTGACCACGTTCGAAGTCCGTGACTTCCGCCGAGCGCCCCATTCTGCTCTCTCACGATGTCTAATGACAACTGAGGTCGCTGATATGGAGTACCAGGCAGCACAACGCACCTAATGTGAAAAACGCATGTTTTTGGGTGTGTCCGGATACTTTTGATCAATTGGCAATGGAGTACCTGGCAGTAGGTGGCAGTACAATGCACCTAATGTGAAAAACGCATGTTTTTGGCGGTGTCCGGATACTTTTGATCAACTTATGAAAATTAGCGTCTAAGCAGAGCAAGTTTTATTTGTTTCCGTCACACTCCTACTGCCTTCTGTTGTTTCTCTTTCCAACTCTTCACATTCTATCGTAATAATTTATGAATGGTTTTGTTTAATCCAGCGTATTCCACAAATTTCCTTTTGAACGTATGTTTGCAATTCTTGCCTTCTCTTAAGTATCTGCTTCTTTCCACTTAAGAATTTCTTTTATGTTGCTTTGTTAATCCCACAAATATCTTTGCTGTTCTCACGAGTACTTTTGTCGAATAACTGTCCATTCATCTACGGCTGTATAATCTTGAGTTTCATAAATTCTAAAATATGTAAGGGTACAAATATCGATTCTGTTAAGGACAGGTCGAATTTACATTTACGCATCTTTGATATAGCGAGTTAGCGGCTCTGACGGGGAAGCTCCGTTGTACTAGAAGGGTGCTGCTTGGCGTCCGCAGCTTGTTTTGGCGATAGAGTCAGGCAGGCCTGCCTGAGGCTTCTTAAAGAGGTGATAACGACTGTGAGCGCGGAAAGCGATGGATAATAAAAAGATGTTAATTGATGGAACTGACACGCGGAAAGCGATCGAAAATAAAAAAGCGTTAATTGGTAGAACTAAAATTATTTAGATATTAATTAGATATAAAACTGTGGACGACCGTAAGGAACTTACCAACTATGGCGAACTCGATTCAAAAAGTGTTAAGTGCATGAATGCGGCTGTAGAGTGAGTGTAATTAGGCTCGTAGGTATACTCTTACTTGTGATTATAGTACATTAAACCGAGTGCTGTGAAATCAGTGTAGACTTCGCTTAATCTGGACATATTAATGATAGTATTTTGCAGGGAGTTTTGATTAAAATTATGGGTAGGTGTGTGGCACGTGTACCTTGGGAGTAAGTTCGGCCTCCACGCTGTCGTTTCCATCAAGTCCATATATATATATATATATATATATATATATATATATATATATATATATATATATATATATATATATGCTCAGATAAAGGCTCTTTTTGTACGAGGGCTATTCGGAAAGTAACGAACGATAGGTCGCGAAATGGAAACCACTGTGAAAGTCAAAACTTTTTTATTTGCAAAAGTTAGCTACAACTTCCGGCTACTTATCTCCATAGTCGCCGATCCGACTTAGACGTTTGTCGTAGCGTTGTACCAACTTTCCAATACCCTCGTTATAGAAGGCAGCCGCCAGTGCTTTCCACCACATCTCTACTCTGGCCTACAGCTGGTTGTCTGTGCAAAATGTTGTCTTCATAGCCAGCGATTCATGTGAGCAGAGATGAAACTCAGAGGGAGACAGTTACGGGCTGTATTGTGGGTAATCAAACATTTCCAACTGAAAACGATGCAGGAGCATCTTCATTGCCCCTGCAAAATGCGGCTGATAATTGTCTTGGCGGGAGACACTATTGTTCTAGGTTTCTTTATGTGCTCCCTCTGTGCTCAGAACTAAAAAGAACGACGTAACGCGATCGACAGACGTAACGCGATCGACAGGAGTACTAGAGACACTGCCCAACACACATCTGCAAAACTTCATCGAATTTTCACTGTGGTTTCCATTTCGCGACCGATCGTTGCTTACTTTCCGTATAACCCTCGTATATAAAAGTTAGCTTTTGTGCAGGTTGTACAATCTGAAATTTCTGCGCCGGCCGAAGTGACAGTCGGCTCTCAGCCGTGGCAGCGTGCGGACGGCCCCGCGCGCCGGCCAGTGCTCCGCTGCAGGCGTTGTTTACTTCCGCGTCGTAGCTTTCAGGCTTGCGTCCGTCCACCGTGAACAACATGTCGAGCGCTTACCGCCGTGCAACCCTTAAAGTTTCCTTCCCAGCTGAACATGCGCGACCTCGTGCACATGAAGTTGAAACGTTCATACGTGAAGAAGTTCGTTTAGATCCTAACCACGTTATCGGAATCCATTTTTCGATCACGAGTAGTGTCGTTCATATTAAAATGACAAACACCGAGGTGTGTGAAGATGTTATTCGCCGCCATGCCAATGGACTTAAGTTCAAATACTCTGATGGTCACGTCGGAACTGTAACACTTGAACTCGCAGAGTACGGTCAACGCACGATTAGGGTGTTTGAACTACCTTTTGAAGTGCCGAAGGACGAAGTTGTCTCTGCGTTACAACCATACGGTAACGTCATCGGTTACGTAGAGGAAAAATGGCAAACCTTCACGACCTACCATGTCCTTAATGGTGTGCGTCAGGTCAAAATTGAACTGAAAAAGCATATTCCATCATACCTGACCATTGGCGGGGTGCGAGCCATTGTCATGTACGACGGCCAACCCCGAACATGTGCGGGTTGTGGACAAGAAGGCCACGTCAGATCCGCCTGCATGCGACGCCGCCTGATCCAGACGCCGGTCGGCGAGGAAGCGTCCCCAGCGGTGATGACTCAGATCCCTGTCACATACGCCAAGGTTGCCCAGGAAGGTAGCACGTCTACACAGAGTCTTCCTGCTCCGTTGACGTCGTCTGATCAGGTAGATGCAACCGCTCCTGAGAGTCCTTCTGAGGTGGCCCAGACGCCAGATCCTAACCTGCCGAATCATCGCAGCACTGTGACTGAAAATGCTACTGAGATGGACGTTGATCCGGGAGTGGTACCTACTTCTGCTTTCCTTCAGACTGGTCCGGAGTCAGACGAAAGCCACCCGCCATCGTACTCTGAACGACTTGTTCGAAAACAAGGGTCGACACGAAAGAGAAAGAAACGTAGCCGTACACCCCCTGATGAATCCATTCTACGGATGGATACCGGGGATGCAGACCCGAAGATGGACGACAAACCGATCTCTGATGACCGAAAGGCTGATGCGACAGACCCGCCACAGGCGACCACTGGCAACGAACACCCCTCATTACTGACGCCGTCGCCCTCACAGGTCGACGTTGAAGAGAGCCTATCCGATGAGACGAAAACTACGTCTCTTCTCCACGTGGATGCCGTGCACAGACGATGCCCTACCGCAGCATCAGTCTCCTGGGCAGACGACGCGGAGATCGAAGGGACTGGGGTGGATGCTGCTGATGATGGGGCACCCCCATCGGTTGCGCCCGTGCCCGCAAACTCTCCACAATAGCAGCCTCTTCAGCGGACCGGCAAGATCGACGACCTCTCGCTCCTGAAGAAGAAGCCCCGCCTGTGCCTGTGGGACTCCAACACCAGCATTATCGTGTCGCAACGATTAACCTCGCGACCATTCGTGCGCCCCACAAACTAGCGCTGCTCCGCGATATGATTTATGATGCGGACATAGATATTGCGCTTTTTCAGGAAGCGCATGTCGCCGATTTTTCACCACCACATGGCTTCACGGTGCATCTTTCTCCCGCTTCGGACACCGGTAGTGGTGTTGCCATCATCTTACGCGAAGGTCTTCCTGCCGAAGATGTCCTATACCTCCCCAGCGGCAGAGGTATGGCCCTTACTCTCTTTAGTGTACGCATCATCAATATTTATGCGCCGTCGGGCTCCAGCTACCGTCGTGAACGCAATGCCTTCTTCGCGAATGAAGTCACACCCCTTTTTATGGGACCACACGATGACTGGATCATGGGTGGAGACTTCAACTGCACCCAGCGACCTCAGGATCAATTGCCGCGTCACTCACCATGCGCAGCTCTGGAAACAGTCGTCACGCGGCTACAATTTGTCGACACGTGGAGACATGTTCACGGTGATCTTTTGGGCTTTACGTACCACACTGCGCTCTCATCTAGCCGACTGGATCGCATCTACATCTCGCGATCCCTAATTCAACACACTCGACAGGCTGAAATCTGGCCTGTTGCTTTCTCAGACCATGAGGCTTACTTCTGTGATGTTGTTCTCACAAGACAGGCAGTATGGCACGGACGTGGTTTATGGAAAATGAACACGGCACTTCTTAATTCACCTGACTGTCGACTTCAAATAGAAGACACTTGGATCACATGTAATAGACGCCGACCCACGTATCCGTCTACCATATCCTGGTGGATCCAGTGTGCAAAACCTGCTCTTCGAAAAACTTTAATCCGGTATGGCAAAGATGTTGTCGCCTGGAGGAAGAGCACTATGGACTTTTACTACAGGATCCTACGAGAATGCTCCACGATGCCAGCCTCCCCTGAGCGCCATACAAGGATGAACCAAGCTAAGGCCCAAATCTCCAATCTCATGCGACGGCATTTGGAAGGGGCGATAGTACGATCTCGTACTGCTGATCGCATGCCTCATGAACATCCGTCGATGTACCATATCATCCAAGAACGACAAAATCGACGCCGAAAATTGATTCACGTCCTAACGGATCAAGAAGGGCGTCGCTACGTAACCCAATCTGCCATAGGGAATGTGCTTCACGCCCACTACCGGCAGCTCTACGCTGCAGTTCCACATTCCCCAGAGTTGATCGAGGAAGTCTCACAGCTCAACTTCGGTGGTATCCCAGGAGATGCGGCGATTGCATTGATGTCGGAGGTGACTGATGAGGAAGTCCGCGATGCGATCCGGGCAGGAACCATCAATCGCTCCCCGGGCCCCGACGGTCTTCCCCTCGAATTTTATCGCACCTTCCGTGATTTGTTAGAGTCCACCTTCACCTCCATCTGTCGGGAACTGATGTCTCCGGAAGTACCTGTGCCGGACGCTTTCATGGAAGGAATTATTATTCCTGTACATAAGCCGCACGGTGGCAACAATATCAGTGATTATCGGCCCCTCACCCTCCTTAACAGTGATATGAAAATCTTCACTCGCCTTTTGGCAGCACGACTTAAAAACGTTGCCCGATATGTTGTGTCGCCAGACCAAGCCTCTTTGGGAGGCGACAACAATATTCGCACGGCATTATGCCGCTACAGGGATATGATCGCCGTTACCCAGGCACAACGCCTCTCTGGGGCACTTGCGTCTTTGGACTTCAGTCAAGCTTTTGATAGGGTTGACCATTCGTTCCTTACGGCCGTTCTCCACCATATGGGTTTCCCGGTCGCCGTTATCACGGTAGTGATGCGCCTTCTGCGGGGTGCCTCATACAGGATTATGTACAATGGCAGACTCACTCCACCGATGATAATAGGTCGATCCGTACGTCAAGGTTGCCCTCTATCAGCAATTTTGTACGCCTTTTCCTTGGAATCCTTGCTATGTGGACTAAGACAACGTTTGGTAGGGTTGTCCATAGATCGCTTCCGATTCTGTTGCACGGCCTATGCTGACGATGTCGTCATCTGTTTACGTAATGCCGACGAAGTTCGAGCTGTTTTGACGTGGGTAGCGACTTATGGTGAGGCGTCGGGTAGCTCTTTAAACGTACGTAAGTCACAAGTTATGTTCATTGGCACGGGACTTCCCGTGGAGTGCGTTACACCTCTCACCACCGTTGATACCATTCGTTGTTTGGGAATAGATTTTTCATCTGATCTTCGGCGTTCAGCCACCATCAACTGCCGACGCCTCCTTTTAATGATCAGAGCAGGTCTTATGGACCATCGCCTTCGATCCCTAGATATTCTCCAACGAGCTCGATATGTCAATACATATATCGCATCCCGAGTTCCCCATGTAGCGCAAGTTCTACCTTTCCCGCTTACTGTGGCACGTCGCATGTTGGCAGCGATGGCATCTTTCGTCAGCTCTGGGATGTTGTTCAAAGTTAACTATGCGACCCTTACTCTTCCCCGTGAACGAGGTGGGATAGGTCTGTTTCACGTGCCGGATAGAGCTCGCACCCTATTTGTCAGCTCCCAGATGACGGTATGGACACGTTGCCCAACGAGCCTCACTGGTCTCCTCCTGCCGGCATACTCGCCGGTCTCACTGTCAGCCCCAGTGATGATCTCGGATGTTCCGGCCCAGTTCCATTATATACGGTACTTCTTTCTGGAACTCAGTTATCTACGCCTCACCTTACCAAGACAGCTTTTACTCAAGACAAAGGCAGTATACAATGTCCTCCAATTCGGTCGTCCACCTAACCCGATTGAACTAAAGTTCCCACAGGTTGACTGGCGTCATGTATGGCGCGCGGTGTTCGCCTGTTACCTTGACACGAATGTTCAATCTGTCTGGTACATAACTGTCAATGGTAAGCAAATCAACCAATTTCGCCTTCATCGTATCCACCTCGCCCAATCACCTCTATGCTCCACGTGTGGAGTGCCAGACAATGATGAACATCGGTTTGTTTGCGGACCGGCGGCGGAGGTTTGGCACTTGGTTCGACGTATTGTGGCTTTTCTAACGCGGGACATTCCGGATCGGATTACTCCCCTTTCATTACTATTTCCGGAACGTGACTATTTTCCTCGGACAAAGACCAATGCTGTGAATTGGATTCGCGGACATGCCATTCACTACTTATTTGGACAAACTGTAGACTCTGTACTCGATTTTTGGACATACCTCAATGACCGTCATTATGTCGTTGTCCGTCACCCAAAATACAGACAATTTTTCTCGAACTTCCTTGGGAGTGCTTTCCACGAGCCGCCTCGCAGCTGGAATGTGTTAAGCCAAGAGAGGACAAGGTTTCCTGTTTGAACCAATGAACATTTCTGAACAATTGAACGGAACACATCAATTTCGAGAAGACGTGACTCAACATATTACCAGCGGGGCGCAGAAGGCCTCTGATCAATTACACACAAAAAAAAAAAAAAAATAAATAAATAAAATAAAATAAAACAAATAAATATACAAAAAAAAAATTAAAATAAACTTCAGAAAAAGGTAGATTTTGTTTTGTTTGTAAGGATAGCCCTAACCTTGATTTCCCATATTTCCCCTGGTATATAGGCAGCTCTCTGGGGTAGGTTTAGTCAGGAGCCAACGCCTGAAGTGGACCAGATTTTTTTTTTTTTAAGAAAAAAAAAAAAAAAAGTGGCCGTGCGGTTAAAGGCGCTGCAGTCTGGAACCGCAAGACCGCTACGGTCGCAGGTTCGAATCCTGCCTCGGGCATGGATGTTTGTGATGTCCTTAGGTTAGTTAGATTTAACTAGTTCTAAGTTCTAGGGGACTAATGACCTCAGCAGTTGAGTCCCATAGTGCTCAGAGCCATTTGAACCATTTTTTTGAAATTTCTGTGAACCTAACTTAAATACAAAAACATGCGCACTTCGCGACGGTCTCTGATAAGCCGTTTTCCACCACACTGAGAGCTCGTGATCTGTGCAACAACCATCTATCCCTTTTATAGTAGTATATAATCATTTCCTTCTGAAACTCATGGGGCTGTTTTCCGTAGCACATACGAAGGTTTGCTGTTGTGGACACATAAATTATAGTCAGATGGGTCTCTACTAGCGCTTGTAAAAGCGGCTGCAAACATTTACAAGAAGTTCAGATTAGTGGTTAACTAAATGAAGACGACCCAACGGGTGCAAGTACAGTTGCCGAACTGCACTTCTCGATGCCATAAAGTAGGTGAGAGCAAGGGCAAACTGACTGAGGTAGTTGTAACTGACTCGACTGGAAGTTTAACAGGAAAGGATCTGCTGATGCTATTATTTTACAGCCTCTTCCCTGCTTCATTTCTTCTCGATACCACTCAAATAGGCGATAGGAAAGTTTGCTCAACGAACGTGGCCTAAACTTCCTACGTGAAGTTTTGTCGTGGGATATACTTCCTCCGTTGAAATGTTCCTATAAATGTTGAAGTGTTTCCACACTGTACAAAAGTTCGCCATCGAAGGAATTGGTGTTACTATGCAATTAAAGTAACACATTTTTGGTAATGTCAACTCCAATACGAAAATTGTTGTTTCACAGGGATGTACTGTTGACACGTTATTCTCGTACATAAATCGAAATCACATTCAGAAGAAAACCACAAAAGTCTATCGACCGCTTATTTGTAAACATTATTAAGTTCTTCCCATTGCGATAATCACTCAATTCGGTTCTAAATTTCGCAACGATATATTTACGATCGGCGTGTAACACATTTTGGGTATTTTCACAGTTAATTGTTTTGATATAGTTCACTGTTGAAACGTATAGTTCAGACAGCGCGGCGAGGCAGATGTATCCGGATACAAGTATCAAAACACGTGAACTGTCTTAAAATGTGCACAGAAATATGTTGTTTGGACTATTACGCCGCACATACGGCAGATTTCCTTCCACATCTTTAGCCAACACGAGTTCCTGTTACGTCTCTAACGATTTCGTCGCTGACGTTATGTTAAACCTAATATTCCTTACTACCTTCTTAAAGGAATAAAAAAGTAATATTCGTGACCTTGGGCTTTTGTGATTTGGTCACTAATGATGTGAACAGCCGTCAAATATCAGAATAAGCGGTTTAGAAATAAAAAAAAAACGCGTTGGTCCCACTACGTTATGCATACAGTTTTACGACTATAGGTTGAAGTGAAACAGTGGTTTCCCTCCGAGATGTTATTGAAGTACTACATGTCGCTAAGCATTCCACGTTCACTAGCAGTTAAATCTAATTGGAAAATCCAGTATCAACTTTTCCAAAATGTTTTTCCAGCTTCTGAAGGACAGGAAGGTTTACTGCCAAAAGATCATGCAGTTACATTAATGACAAATTCGATTGGAGGCACATATCTTGTAGCTTTTCCCCTTAAAATCAATGCGCCATGTTACGCCATGGACTAAAAGGGACGCTGCATTGATTGTGGTACCACCTTGATATTAAGCTCAATCGCCGCCCACAACACACGGGAACGATCTGAGCTGAACCTGTGGAGCGCACTACTCATTTGATAGTGTTGTTGATGTTACATATCAAATCAGATGACCGAAAGAAATCACGAGCATCATCATATCCCTGTTGGTTCCTTACACCATTTTGCACAATTCGGCAAGGATGTTGTGATTCATTGTTGATGGGTGGTGTAGGCAAACATAACCCGTCAGTCCTAAGGGATTCGAGACTTGATTAATAAAAAATAGGGAAACATTAAGATGATGTTTTTAATGCTATAGATGTTTTATATAGCAACCCCCCCACTGGGGTACAATGCGCGGAACTTTCAAGCAAACATGTGAAACTGTCCTACTTTAGGATGTTGTCACGTTGAACTTTGTGTGTGTGTGTGTGTGTGTCATGAACACTTGACTTAGAGACGTTGCTCCTTTGGGACTAGTGAAGCAATAAATTACTACGACCGCACATTCACTACTTAACACCACCTGCCCACAACAGACAGGTCATATGCATGTTTTTTTCTGGTTGTTAATTCAAGCTGTCTCCGTAGTTACCGCGCTGACGTCACTTATATGCCAGAAATAAAATCAGTCTCCGGACTTTTTGGACTGACGGTGTACTCAAGATCAGTAAGTTGCTTCCGGTTCTTCACTGATGCGAGACGATAATAATCCTATCAACAGACCATTCCATTCTATGTAAGCATCCTTCTTTCCTGACACACATGGGAATAGCCATATGTGAAAATGGTGCCCTGTTGACAAAAGGGATGCTGAAGTAGTTATCATCGTAAGTTCATCCTACCATCAGTAGGTAATAATCTGCATCGCGACTCATCAGTACAGCCGACCTTCTTCCAGGCTTCGAATGGAAAAAAGATGGCGTTTGTCACCAATGATGACCTCTGTAAATTGTGACGTGTATTCAGTAGAAATGCGCGTGTAAGGGCCTCCAGAAAGGGGAGCGGGTATGAATGCTATGACTGCTCACAGTATCATAGTATTCAGATCAGTTCTGGTTTGTAAGGTGATTTGCTGTGCTATAGCTGGTCTATCCGCGTTTACAATCCGAAATAGTTGACCCTTGGTATCAATACATTCTCACCGCAGCTCACTGTGGGAGCGATAGTTTTCCCTGAATCCACGACACTATGGCAAGTGAAAATCTTAGTGTCCGCACGACTTCAGACTTGGAGCGTTCCATACGTCAAGGCTGGCCTGGAGTGGCCGAGCGGTTCTAGGCGCTACAGTCTGGAACCGCGTGACCGATACGGACGCAGGTTCGAATCCTGCCTCGGACATGGATGTGTGTGGTGTCCTTAGGTTTAAGTAGTTCTAAGTTCTAGGGGACTGATGACCTCAGCAGTTAAGTCCCATAGTGCTCAGATCCATTTGAACCATTTTGAACCATACGTCAAGTACTACAACCATACTGCGATCAAATGTGTTGCTATCTGTCTTTTTACCCATGCTGCGCTCGACTATCACTGGGATGCTCACTAATGTTTTGACGAGATGCTTCTCACTTAACATCCTGAGATATTCCAATAGCCACTGATACAGAAACGCTCACAACAGGTACGTCTAAATAGGTTGCTCAAGAGTATAAAGCAAGATCATTCAATTGTAAAAACAACGAAATAGAACCGACTGTTGCAGCTGAAAAGCCTACATTTTATAACACTACAAATTTTGCTGTTTAACTGAGCCGTGCTGAATAGTTCAAATGGCTCTGAGCACTATGGGACTCAACTGCTGAGGTCATTAGTCCCCTAGAACTTAGAACTAGTTAAACCTAACTAACCTAAGGACATCACAAACATCCATGCCCGAGGCAGGATTCGAACCTGCGACCGTAGCGGTCTTGCGGTTCCAGACTGCAGCGCCTTTAATGAGCCGTGCTGACTAAATATGTTTTGTATTCACATGTAACTGCTGTCCTTCATTTCTGAGTTCTGCATTCAAAATCCATCAAAAAAGCAAAACTTTTAAAAAAATTTTTTAGTGCTTTCTGCAGAGTATAAATGCCACGTCAAACGATTTTTTAGCGACTTGAGTAACCTGCCATTATTAATTGAACCAACTTGACTTCGTTGTGAATTAGCAGCGTAAACAAGTTTCGCGAGGTTTGTTTCCTTGTTTTGTTTTATGTGTCACATACACTGGAACGAATGATTTCCTTCCACAAGGTGCCATTTCCGTGGATGGAATTTTAAAAAAATATTGAAAAAATTGACACATGAGACATACGAAAATCCTCTTTAACCAGATGGACTACCGCCATATTATGACCCTGAGCACAGAAAACATCTCTGAAGCAGTAGCTATGTATCTTTTTTTTAATTCTTTTGCTGCAAAGTTAATCTATTTCAACAGTAGGACCATTGAACAAGCAGCAAGAAATATGAAGGAGCAGTAAGTCAGGAGATTAATGCAGGAACCATCCACATATTTCCCTAGAGTGATATGTGAAAGACACTAAAGAAGTCTAGATCAGAATTTGAACTCAGCTGGTTTTCACTACGAGCTCAGTATTTCAGTATTGCACAACCCTGTGTTTCGGGTGGTTAGGGCAACTCCGTTGTCCTGTGTCTCAGGGCGTCTGCTATGATGGCTGTTTGGCTGCTTGGTTATCGTTATGTGTCTTTAAGAGAGCTTCTTATAAAGTAGCATTGCTTTACCAATGGAGTAGTTTCTGGGATGAAATATTTTAATTAGGCTCATCCGTCTTGGTATGATTGCTATTTTTGCTGCTCAGATCGAAATAAATATACGAAACATCTCGTGTCACACTAGTTCTGGCAGTAAATTCTGTGATTGAAAGACAGCCATCCAACGAGCATGATCAACGTGCACTCTTCAGTCAGTGATACTGCGTTCTAGCTGATCATTCTGCCTTTATTATCCCCACTTTTCGTTTCATCTAAGTAAAACTTAAACACTATTGACAACTGTAATAACAAATCTTATCATCCTGTAAGGACATTTTGATTTTCAAACTGTGACGCCGATAACACAGTCTACGCTGCTAAGAATCTCACACACAAAAGTGGTAATTTCCTGGGATTGGGTCATAGTGCCGGCCATGTGAACTAAGTTTACATGTTTCTATGGAATGCATGGATAGACACAGGATAACACGTTGGCCATGGGTCAGCTGAGTCAAAGCCTTGTGATCAGTTTTCAACAATTTTTCGGTGCCTCACACATCTGCAGTCTTTTTCACACTATCACCCCTCTCTCTTGGTAAATACAGATGAACGTTCAGAAATAGCTTGCCTCATTCACGAACACACACACACACACACACACACACACACACACACACACACACACACACACACATACATACATACGGTGATCGAATACTGACAAACGTATTATTTGCTTTTCCATGATATTTATAGCAAATGTAGCGCGTTTTCTTGTATGCATACGTGAGTGTACGCATATGTGAGTGTGTGTATGTGGAGGACACAGTTTGGTTGTTCGCATTCAATATTCTGTAACGTTCTCGAAATTTTGAGGTGCGAACTGATTTTCTAGCTGTGTGTCAATAACGGTCGTGTGCATGTGTTTACATGTTCGCGGACGTACAAGGAGAATTATTTCTGACCATGCATGTGTAAGTTACATGAGAAATATTTCCATCATGAGAAAGACTTCCATTCACGTTTCCATATTATGAAGATAACTTAAGAAAATGTCTGTGGTACATATTCCACGCCTTCATCGCCGGCGTGGGAGGGACGAAGCTGTTGTTGGATAAGAGCCAGAAGGCATTGGCAGTAGATCAGCGTGTTGTCTCCCTTTTGGAGGAAGCGCTTTTACAGTAAGATCTAAAACCAACTTTAAAATTACGACTTTCATAACCTAAACCCGGGAAACGTGAACTTGTTCGGATGGTACGATGAGAAACTTGTGCAAGACGGGGAACATGAAATTGGTAACAAACTGCGCAATAAAGTGACGAATTAGAAAAAAATTATTATAACATCACCAAATAAATGAAAAATTGCACAGAAAAGGGCAGAATTCGTTGAAAATATCATTGTTAGGTATTAATCATGAAAGGTATGAGTGCAATGGGCTGCGTTAGGGGTTCGAGATAAGGTAAACTACAACAGATAAGCCGCCATGCTCAGTCCTGGAAAAATGTACGAACTAGTAACACTCGAACAAACGCAGACAAAAATTTACATATTTCATCACAGTTCCGGGATAGTATTAGTAATGTTATCCCGGATGGACGCCCAAAAGACGGTGAAATCTTCTACATGCCGGAAAAAACTTCAATAAATACAAGAATTTACGTAGTTTTACGCACTGCAGTCGTATATATTTTTAGCTACTTTCTTCGGTTCTTTGTATGCATAACTCAAATTCTACACATACACCAACGTAATCAAAAGTATAGGACATTTATTAGTGGATACTAATTTTACGACCGCTTGAATTCTATTGGGGAAGACTATCAATGAAGAGTGTGAACGCCTGTGGGTAAACGTCTATTCATTCCTCCTCAACAGGCAAAACCAAAGAACGTAGTCATGTTGGACGGTGGGGGTCTGGAAGGAAGTCGACGTTCTAACTCATACCAAAGGTGTTCCATAGGATTCAAGTCGGGACTCTGGGCAGGTCAGTTCATTTCAGGAACGTTATTGTCCTTAAACCACTGCCTCGCAGATGCTGATTTATGACATGGTGTATTGGCATGCTGATACAGATAATCGTCGTCTCCGAATTGTTCTCTTCTGTTCGCAGTACGCAAAGCTGTATAAGTGTGTTCATATCCTTCTGCATATAGCGTATTTTTAAGCTCAATTAGGGGACCACACCATAACAACGAAAAACACCCCCATACCACAAAACACCTCCTCCGTTCTTCACTATTAGCACTGCAGAGGATGACGGGTAACGCCCTACAGAAATTCGCCAAACCTAAACCCATCCACTGATTTTCCACTGGGTATTGTGTGATTCATCACTCAAATCCTTCATTTCCAGTCATCCACTGTCAAGTGGTGTCGCTCTTTACACCACTTACAGCTTCGTTTAGCCTATGATAGATGTAGATAGGTGAAGTACTGGTGCTAAACTGTTCGCATTGACCCTGTGCCTGCAGACATGTTGTAATGGAGATGATGTCTTAATTATTGACAACGCCTTTGGCAAAATTGTTTTATTAATCTCCATCGCATGATGTAATTTTAGATTTTTTACTTCTGATGAAGGTATATTTATATATACTGAAACCTCGGTCAAGAATTTTAATAAATTTTTATCCTGCAACTGTTTTGGCTGTCATCCTTTATCGTGAAGATAGCAAGGAATTATAAATGCTTAACAGCATCACTACTACTATTGTGCTATTGTCCACGCAATAGGATCTATGTATCTACTCTTCAGTGCAGGGACTCCTTAAAAAAGAAGTATCTGGCCAGAACTGGTTTCTAAATACGAATGTCTGTATGCCAGTTTTCTCAAAAATGCGTTTGTTTTGCCTCATCCTCCGATATTGACTGCAATGAGCACCAATAATGCCGGATGAATTACAGAGATTTTAATTTATTCGATTTTTCAGATTGTAGTTAATTAATTGAAATGCGAGCGTGCGTGTGGCAACAGCAATTAAACACAGAATTGGCATTAGGTGCGCCAGCTCAAAGGTATGGGAATACAAATGTCAGTCACAGTTTTACTGAGACATTGATTATATCGGTTTTATTCATGACTAAACAATATCTACGTTTTTACAGCGCAGTAATAGTAGTGGCAGGGACAAAATGAATCTCATTTCTTAATTAAATTTTTTATCTTATGATACAAAGTTTCAGACTCTTTTGAGTTAGCTGGACACCAGACTACAGCACTAGGCTCTCAGGACTTTATGTTTACAAGGGGCAAACTGGTGTTGCTGTAAGTATCGAACGGCTCATTACATTTATTTACGACAAAGAAAACTGAATAGCACTACCGCCAGCCCATTCCAATTGTGGATCCGTTGATGCAGGTGTCCGTTAATTAAACTTCTTTGAACATACTTCACGTAGAATGGGTTATAGAAGACTCGTTGTTGGTATGCAAGTTGTGTACCTAACGGATTGAGACGCGTAGGGACTGTGAGGCCCATGTTGACACATTGCCCGTCACAGCGAGTCGAAACTGTTAAAGAACCTCTCCCATTTTGGTTACTTATCATTAGAGTTTCGATCTACCAAAATTACAGTTCGGTAGTTTTGGTACAGTACATAAGTGGCGTAGTAAATGGTGGAACTACCGGTAGAATTAGGCTGTCGAATAGGGGAACAGACGCCTTTAGTAGCCGACCACTTTGGTAACAGATGCTAATGATTTTAGCAGCCGCCATCAACATGCAGAGAGACGTTGACCACGTAGTCGCTTGTTGCAAGTCAGGCGCGACGTGGATTTTTGTTCTGCATGGGGGGGGGGGGGGTTCCCTCTTATGCTAGATCCGCCGTACTGAGGTCCTTCTTCTCCACCTTTACTACCGTTAAGGTATCACTGTCAGGAGAAGATGGCTCGTTCGCCTTCTTTGCCGTTGAGATTAATATCTTCATTCGCCTCAGAAGCCATTGATCTTCTTCCTCTCAACTCCCCAGATTTTAATAATACTTAGCAACTATATTTTTTGTGCAAACATACAATGCCTATTGACATTAAGAAACTAAACGTTAGTGGCGTCTGTCACAGGAGTCTAGTGAGAGGCGTTCAGGAGAAACCGTATTTTGGGAAGTTCCCACACCGTCACTTGTACAGTAACGGTGGTAGCATAACGAGACAATTGATCATCACGGGGTGCTCAAAATGACCACTGGCAACGGTATTACAGTTTCGAGTCTAGTATGAACGACTGCTGCACACGTGCTAGCATATCAGCGAGAGTAGGCTGCGGTAATACGTCATTGCATGTCATCGGGTGTAGCTTGTATGTCTTTTTAGACACCGTCTTCCAGATTTCACCACAGAAAAGCTCTGCAGGTGTCAAATCCGGGGAATGGGCCGGCCAAGGTTCTGGTCTCTTCATTCGCCTCAGAAGCCATTGATCTTCTTCCTCTCAACTCCCCAGATTTTAATAATACTGAGCAACTATATTTTTTGTGCAAACATACAATGCCTATTGACATCAAGAAACTAAACGTTAGTGGCGTCTGTCACAGGAGTCTAGTGAGAGACGTTTAGGAGAAATCGTATTTTGGGAAGTTCCCACACCGTCACTTGTACAGTAACGGTGGTAGCATAACGAGACAATTGATCATCACGGGGTGCTCAGAATGACCACTGGCAACGGTATTACATTTTCGAGTCTAGTATGAACGACTGCTGCACACGTGCTAGCATATCAGCGAGAGTAGGCTGCGGTAATACGTCATTGCATGTCATCGGGTGTAGCTTGTATGTCTTTTTAGACACCGTCTTCCACATTTCACCACAGAGAAGCTCTGCAGGTGTCAAATCCGGGGAACGGGCTGGCCAAGGTTCTGGTCCTCTGCGTCCAATCCAACGATTTGGAAACAATTTGTGAAAACATGACGTAGTACTTCGTGCACCATGGGCAGGCAGACATCATGTTAGTACCACATGTTCCTCCTAGTCTGCAGAGGAACGACTTCTAGCATTCGTGGAAGATGGCCTGTTAGGAGGCTTTATTACTTGTACGCTTTCAGCGTTCCGTCTATGAAAAACGCGCCTTTAGGTAGTGATTCACTATTCCACACCACACGTTTACACTCCATGCACACCGAAGTTCCACCTGACGAAGCCAACGGGGATTGTCAACAGACCAATAGTGCATGTCTCGGTGGTTTACCCGGCCATAATTAGTAAATGCGGCTTCATCACTAAAGAAGATAAATGATAACATCTGGAGTATCCTGTCTTAATGCCTGTGTACAGAAGGTAGCACGATTCCCGTAATAGGTTCCATCCAGCTCTTGAAGAAGGGAGATGAGATACCGATGGAAACTATGTCGATGGATGCGTAGGACACTTGCAAGACCGATGCCCCTTCCTCGTGCGGTTGCGCAGGAGCTAACCTGCGAATCAACTGCAACAGCAGCAAGAACATTAATTTCCCTCTCTTCTGTCATCACTAGTTTCTTTCCGTTGTGTTTTCTAGGTGTTACACTACCATGTAAGTGGTTGAGGGGGTTGATAAATTTCTATATTATGTAATATTCCTAGATTTCCAGAAGGCTTTTGATACCGTTCCTCACAAGCGACTATTAATCAAATTGCGTGCGTATGGAGTATCGTCTCAGTTGTGTGACTGGATTCGTGATTTCCTCTCAGAGATGTCACAGTTCGTAGCGATAGACGGTAAAACATCGAGTAGAACAGAAGTGATATCTGGCGTTCCGCACGGTAGTATCATAGGCCCTCTGCTGTTTCTGGTTTACATAAATGACCTAGGTGATAATCTGAGCAGTCCCCTTAGATTGTTTTCAGATGACGCTGTATTTTACCGTCTAGTAAAATAATCAGCCAATCAATTCCAATTACAAAATGATCTAGAGAGAATTTCTGTATGGTGCGAAAAGTGGCAATTGGCACTAAACAAAGAAAAGTGCGAGGTCATCCACATGGGTACTAAAAGAAATCCGATAAATTTAAGGTATACGATAAATCGCACAAATCTAAGGGCAGTCAGTTCGACTAAATACCCGGGAATTACAATTACTAGCAACTTAAATTGGAAAGACTACATAGATAATATTGTGGGGAAGGCGAAACATTGACTGCGCTTAGTTGGCAGAACACTTAGAAGTTGCGACAAACCCACTAAAGAGACAGCCTACATTACACTTGTCTGTTCTCTGCTGGAGGATTGATTGAGGACATCGAAAAAGTGCAAAGAAGGGAAGCTCGTTTCGTGTTATCGCGCAATATGGGTGAGAGTGTCAGTGATATGATACGTGAGTTGGGGTGGCAATCACGGAAAAAAAGGCGGTTTTCTTTGCGGCGAGATCTATTTACGAAATTTCAATCACCAACTCTTTCTTCCGTATGCGAAAATATTTTTTTGTCACCCACCTACGTAGGGAGAAATGATCATCATAATAAAATAAGAGAAATCAGAGCTCGAACGGAAAGATTTAGGTGTTCCTTTTTCTCACGCGCCATTCGAGAGTGGAATGGTAGAGAAGTAGTATGAAAATGGTTCGATGAACCCTCTGCCAAGCACTTAAATGTGAATTGCAGAGTAACCATGTAGATGTAGATGTAAATAATTGCTGAAATAATGGAGTCTATTAGGTTACCTTGTCGTATATACCTTACAGGAACGAACTCCATTCTTCCTACACTCCCCATACACCTTGAGCACGTCGGCTTTTCTGCACTGGTAAATCCCATCATCCACTCACCATCTACTGCTTTGACTGTCACACACTAACTGGCTAATAAGTCGCAGTGCACTCGAGAAACACACCAACACACCTTAAGCAAACATAACAACATAGTAACTAGCAACTACCCACGTTGAATTGCACAAACATGTGTCGGTGTGAAAACTCTTCAATCTACGTACAATATCTCGTAAACGACTCGCACTAGAATCCTGCAACAAACACCACTGACATTCTAATTTACACTAATTTTAGATTGTTGATGTCAATACACGTTTTTCTATTTAAAAAGTGTATATTTGTACAAGAAATACACTTTCTAACTATTTTTACAATCTGTTTATTGGCTAAAAACGAGAGTCCCTGGCTACCAATCCATCCTGCGAAAACCGCACATCAGTAGCACTTTCCACATTCGCAATATCTGCGGTGCAAGTTTAAGGTGATTCGCCCTGTTTATACGTTGCAGTCATACGAAACAAGAAAGATAGAAATAATGTAAGTCAACAGTTTATTGTTTCAGAAGTAATTGTCATAACTCTTAATACATTTATCCCGTTGTGAGACAAGACACACATTGCTTTCATTGAAAAACGTTTGCGGTTTCCTACTATACCATGAGTTCGCAGCTCGTGGTCTCGCGGTAGCGTTCTCGCTTCCCGAGCACGGGGTCCCAGTTTCGATTCCTGGCGGAGTCAGGGATTTTCACCTGCCTCGAGATGACTGGATGTTGTGTCGCCTTCATCATCATCATTCATCCCCATTACGGTCGGAGGAAGGCAATGGCAGACCACATCCGTTAGGACCTTGCCTAGTACAGCGGTGCGGGTCTCCCGCATCGTCCCCTACGCTCTGTCAAGGAGTATGGGACTTCATCATCACTATACCACGATTGTACCCAGGCATGCACCTCTGTGTCCGAAGTAAATCAAATGCGACGTATTTTTCCTTCAAGCCTCCAAAAATATGGAGATCCAAAAATATGAGAGATCGGGACTGCATGGAGGATGTGTAAGGAGTTCCCAGGGGACCCACATGATAAAAGGTTGTTTCGAATACGCTGCAGACGATTCGACGGGAAGCCCTTTACATCCTCGATAAGTCCTGATCTCTTCCTGTGCGATTTACATATTTTTTAGAACCCTTAAGAAAGACATCCCTAGCCATTGATTTGCTTCGGACGAAGAGGTGCACGCCTGCCTATAATCATGGTTCCTTCGGTAACCGCAAACACTTTACCGTGAAGGTACTATCCGACTTGACTCACAGTGGGACAAATATATTAGCAGTTATGGCGATTATTTATGACATAATTAACTGTTAGGTTTTTCATCTGTCTCGTCTTCATTTGCCTGCTCCTTATAACTTATGTGGGTCTGTCGGTTTGTGTGTGTGTGTGTGTGTGTGTGTGTGTGTATGTGTGAAGTCCTCACAGATACACGAAGTTACTCGAGGCTGTCATGTTAGAAATCGTAACGTGATTCAGGTGACAGAATCGTCTGTGAAATTCAGCTGCCCAGCTAGCACAGTTCAGCGAGCAGTTTTTGTTTGTAAGAGATATATACAGAATGGTCAGAAACAACCGGAAAGCTTGTAAGGGTGTTGCGGGAATGGTTGCCCTGAGAAATAAATGTTTGCACGCACAAATTCAAGCAGCCCGCCAGACATAATTTGTCAGTTGTTCGTGTATCATAGATGATAGCGCACGAAACTACTCAACCTTTGGCTGGAATACGATCCTTACTACCGTCTTATTCACAATTTTTGTATCGCTCTCTTATTCGGTTTTAGGGAACTAAACGAAGAACGTGTTTGGTGACACCATCTCTGACGGGCCAATTGAATTTACGCGCGCAGTGGCCTGACTGGCTAACTTCAATGTTAATTAACTCGGAAACGGTGCAACGTATCGAATTTTTTTCTTAATTATTTCTCAGCACAACTTACCCTGCAACACCGTTAAAAGCTTTTACTGACTGTTTCTGAACATCCCATATACAGGGTGATTATAACTAAACTTAAACTTTCAAAACGTTGTAGAAATAACATCACTGATCAGAATAACGTCAAATTGTAACGGAATGTTATCGGAGAAAGGGGAAAACGTATGGCACAAGGAAGAAAATAGTGTGAAAATTGATCAATAGATGGCACTGTGTGTGTCAGAATACGTAAATGAAAGCACCTGTCATGCGCACGACACATTGAAGTCGGTATAAACACGCTGGGTGTAGGGGAGGGAGAGGGGAGGGGGAATCGAAATGCAATAAGGGGAAAAAAATGCGGATACACGGCTTTTCCTCCTTTCGCGTCTGCGACGTTCGCCATGACTGTCTCAATGCAGGATCACGCTCTGCTTCTAAAGCTGTATTACAAGAATGATGACTGTGCACATGTCGCTCTGCAGAAGTTCCGGACACTGAAGTGCTTGAAAAATGGGGTTGGTCAGATGACTGCCGTGGGGCCTGGAAAAAATGATTCGGAAATTAGAAAAGACGGGTACTTTTGGTGTGCATCCTGGTAGAGGGAGGAAACGAATTGATTCGACATCAGTGGAAGCAGTGGCAACAGCAATGCAGGAGGAGACGAGTGGTGGTGTGCAACCGTGTAGTGCACGGAGAATTGCCCGAACATTGGACATACCCGTGAGCACGGTGCGTTAAATCCTACGAAATATCCTTCTTTTCTATCCATTCCAAAATACCCATGAGTACGAGTTGCCTCCTGTTGACCTGCCGGCAAGAGAGACCTTTGTTTTAGAATTGTTTGCTCGCATGGAAGTGGACAATGATTGGTCGTGGAAGGTTTTGTGGACAGACGAAGCCCACTTTCATCTGACAGGATATGTCAATACACAGAATTGTCCAATATGGGCAACGGAAAATCCATACGCAAATGAAACCAGTACCACTTCATCCCGAAAAGGTCACTGTGTAGTGCGGGTTTACGCCATCATTTATCATAGGGCCATATTTTTTCGAAGAGACAAGTGCTTTCGGTCTGGTTACCTGTACTGTTACTGGTAAGCCCTATGAGTGTCTTTGGCGAAACAACATTCGAGCTCTCTAACAGCGAGGATGTGTGGATGGATCATTTTTATGCAAGATGGCGCACCACAGCACATTGCAGATCCATTTATGCAGCTGCTGAAGCGCCATTTCGGAAATGCTAGAATTATCAGCCTCTATTTCCCTACAGCGTGGCCGTCCCGATCATCTGATCTTAATCCGCGTGACTTCTGGCTGTGGGGCTATCTGAAAGATGTTGTGTTCAGTGTTCCGATTTCAAACGTAGCTGCATTGAAGGCACGCATTACGCAACACATTCTGAACGTGACCCCGGAAGCACTTCGATCAGTTGTGTAACAGTGTGTTTCTCGATTTCAACTTGTTGCAGAAACCGATGGACAGCATGATTTGCGCAAGTCAAATGGAAATTAATATTCCGATTTGATTTTGACTGATACTTTTTATGCAGTTTTTGGCTGAAGGACAGTTAAAAACCGATGCGAGTGATGCTTTTTATGCGGTTTTTGGTCTCAGGAGAATTAAAAACTGATTTTTCCCATCCGGTGTAATATGACCTTACCGTGGTGGATGGGCTTACGTAACTAACAGTATCACACCTGTACTCCCATGCACACTGAGTAGTACAGTTTTTTTAATGTCAAACGTACACCTTAGGCATTGTTGTATGATTCATTTCATTTGTCATTTGTAGTCAACCACTATTAAATTATTATACTTACAGCGCCATCTATTGCTACATATTGTAATTTTTTTTCTACCATACGTTTTCCCTTTCTCCGATAATATTCGTTGCATTCGTTGCAGTTTGACGTCATTCCGACCAGTGGTGTTATTTCTACAGCGGTTTGAAAGTTTATCTTTAATTACTGTTACAATGCAATGCTCGTGCGCAATCTGGCTTACAGCATAAGGTCAATCCCCCTTATAGGTGATGCAATATCTGTCTTCATTTCTGCAAACCTGGATAATGATGTTGCTGATTCCGCAACTGATGTTTAATTAATGAAAAGCGGCTCCAGTTGCCATTTTATAGAACTTTATTAAGTTCAGAGGGCTGGTTTCGGCCTTTACATTAAGCCATTATCTACTGCAAGTTACGGAGTAGAGAAGCAAAGTCAAAGTTCTAAAAAAAAGTAGTTGGAGCGACTGTTCGTCAAACACTTGCCGTTGACCTGTGCAATGGGCCACAAACACTCCTGACCATGGATAACCGAATTCTTGTGTGATCTCCGATATCCTCATGCGTCGTGCATTGTTGACGTTCCAAAGTGAAGTAATTCACGACATGCTGCCATCTTGAGTACACACTTATGGGTAAGAGACTTCTCAGATATTGTGTCTACATTCGCGCCATACGCCTCATTTGGCTCTAACATTAGAGCGTCATACTGGGCACATCTTCAAATGGAACAGCCCTTCCCCTCATTTTTGGCAACTAAATTTACGTTTTTCGTGTTTTGGTTAGACGACATTCAACAGCCGTTAAGTAACTGAAATTTTTTTTAACCATCAGTTGTTCTCATTTCGACCTTAATATCTATCGGTCGTGGACCATATTCATAGGATATCTACCGAAAGTTGAAGGTACCAACACGCTTTTCCTTGCCATTAAAATTATTATAGTTTTATTTACACTGTTGTATATTTAATATGTTACTACAAACAACTTTCTGGGGAGGGCAACCACAGCTGAGAGACATTGTGAATAACAATAAAAACACTCATCACTCAATAAACATTTAAATTATCATAAAAATTATAACAATTATGGTTCCAAAAGACGCATAGCGGTATGATGGTACTTTATTCGCAACTACCGGTTTCACGTCGATGTAGAAGTATATTCAGGCTCATAATGGTTGTATTTTCATAATGAAGATGGACAATATAGCCATTACAAACCCGAAGATGCGTCTATACTGACGTGAAACCGGTAGTTGCGAATAAAGCATACTCAGACATTCTTGAATCTTTTTACCGTTATAATTTTTGTGATAATTTAAATGGTTATTGAGTGTTGAGTGTTTATTATTGTGATTCACAATATGCTACTACTTCATTATTTATGTTTTCACTACCGTAATTCTTTTATTGTATGAGACTATTACCGGTCTTCACACCGTAACCTTACTTTGACCTTCGTTTACGAGTTATGTCGCCTAAGGTGTCTTAAAAAATATTCTTTATAGCTCTTACGAGGTGAACTTTTGTATACATTGACAGAATGTGTTTCGATATGGTCCTTGACTTATACTACAGAGGTTACACTGTATAGCTCTTACTTATTTGGTTTCTTGTCTTTTTGTGCATCATTACGTTGACTGTTATTACAATGAACACAATCTATTAGACTTTTGTGAAACATGTTTTGTTTTCTTTGTACACATATTATGACGTTTTGGATTTTCTATCAGCCAGGAAAGAAAATGATTTATGTATTCACCTTATCTGTTTTTACCTTTTAAGTATACAGGAACAGATTATGCTTATGTACCTATTACAAACTTTGTATTTTGTATTTTCTTATATATTACTTGCTCCATTTTGTATAGCCTGTAATATCCTGCGCGCCCGCATCTCGTGGTCGTGCGGTAGCGTTCTCGCTTCCCACGCCCGGGTTGCCGGGTTCGATTCCCGGCGGGGTCAGGGATTTTCTCTGCCTCGTGATGGCTGGGTGTTGTGTGATGTCCTTAGGTTAGTTAGGTTTAAGTAGTTCTAAGTTATAGGGGACTGATGACCATAGATGTTAAGTCCCATAGTGCTCAGAGCCATTTGAACCATTTGAATATCCTGCGGAAGTGATCCATGACCGAAGCAGGTAGATATTGAGATTCAGATAAAAACAGCTGATGGTTAAAATGCGTTTTCTTTCAACTTGATTTATAGTCTGCATCAGAGCTGAAGCACTACCGTTTCCGTCACGTTTTACAATTATTTTTCACAACCGCTATTCATACAGTTCGCTAAACTGAGGAATCATTCAAGAATGAGATTTTCACTCTATAGCGGAGTGTGCGCTGATATGAAACTTCCTGGCATATTAAAACTGTGTGCCGGATCGAGACTCGAACTCGGGACCTTTACCTTTTTGCGAGCAAGTGCTCTACCAACTGAGCTACCCAAGCACGACTCACGCCCCGTCCTCATAGCTTTACTTCTGCCAGTACCTCGTCTCCTACCTTCCAAACTTTACAGAAGCTTTCCTGCGAACCCTGCAGAACTAGCACTCCTGAAAGAAAGGATATTGCGGAGACATGGCTTAGCCACAGCCTGGGGTATGTTTCCAGAACGAGATTTTCACTCTGAAGCAGAGTGTGTGCTGATATGAAACTTCCTCGCAGATTAAAACTGTGTGCCGGACCGAGACTCAAACTCGGGACCTTTGCCTTTCGCGGGCAACTTTACAGAAGCTCTCCTGCTAACCCACACGCTTAGGTAGCTCAGTTGGTAGAGCACTTGCCCGCGGAAGGCAAATGTCCCGAGTTCGAGTCTGGGGAATCATTGTTGGGAAAGTGTTTTCAGTGTGCGTTTAGGATATCCTGCGAAAGCTAGGGTTTCGGTAATATTTAAAGACAGAAAGGAGGTTCAGATTTCATTGCATTTAATGAAAAGGAGAACTTTGGTATAATTAAAGATTTGTGATTCGCAGAGTGCGTTTTGGAATAAGATGGGATCATTGTATACTAAGCTGGCAAAACGTTATCGAGGCATGACAGTTGATTGCGCTGCGATTTCACAGACGAGAAAGGAAGATATTTTAGACAGTTACTAAAGAGTATAACTCAACTTCTATTCGCAGAATAAAAGCTTCAATACTGGAAGCCGGAAGTCGGTGGTTTTAGGACGATATTACTATGTCCTTCGAAAATAAAAATACTGAAATAAATAAAGTTTAATATGGATGAAAGGGGAAGGGTAAAGAAGTGGCTAATTTTAAAAATTTAATAGTAATAAAGAGTTTTGAGTGAAAGAGGTGGGTCTTTGAGTATCTGATATGTCAAGTTCGAATTTACAGAATGTTTCTGTGCGTTTCCTGGAAATGTTGTGCAAACTGTAATTTTAAAAATGGCTTACTTCTTCATTTAGTATTCTCACTTTCCATCTAACCGTGTCCTTATGATTCCTTCTTTCTTTGTAGGATTTTACAGATTTTCGTTACGCTTCGTGGAGAATGGCAGCAATTTAACTGTCCAAGGATATATACCTAATGTCGGCGTAGCGTAAGAGCTGCGTTCTGTGGATCTTCGTGTTCACTCGTTCCTTTAATGTGTACTTATTTGATAATGGGGAAACGAGCCAGAATTCTTTTGTCTTGATACAAAACACCATCAGTAATTTGGCATGTATCATATTGCCAGCCGAGGAGGAGCTCGGTCTGTGCTTGACGTATTTCTTTTTCGCAGAAGCAAGTTATTGCAGTAGTTTCAACAGGTACGGTTATATTCGAAATTTATTAAATGTTTTATTTCACGGAGGTATACTAGTTTGTAAGATAATCCAACAGATGCTTCTCTTTCATAAGTTAAGCTGCTAAAGCGAAAACAGATTGGTATAATTCTTTGGTACTTATTTCCCCACTAGAGGGAGATAAGCTCCATGAAAAATGTAATCAAAGTTATTTGACAGCCTGACTGCGAAGTGGGGGGGACAAGGTAGTAGTAATATCCTGAAAATGGAATACTGTCAAGGGCTTAACACGATCATTTGCTGTCGATAATGAAGTTTTCCGCTTTGTGATTTAATGTGTGCCTGTGTGAAGCTGAAGCATATTTATCAAACTTCCTGTTGCTGATTGGATTTTGATTGTCATACCGCCTGCTGTCAGCACCCACATTTAGCCAATTAGAGAAGGTACCTACCGGTTCACGTGAACAATTAAATGACGTTATTCTGCTAATAATACTTCCAATGTTGCTGTGTTCCTCTTGTAAATCCAACGAAAACGGATGCTATTGGATTTGACGAATGCTGCAAATTGCTCCTTTGTTTGTCTTAAGAATTAGACACAAACACATAGTTAATTTATTTTCAATTTCACACGGTTTTTTGTGTCTTGGCGTATTAAAGACAAAAATACTATAATAAGTCACCCTTCACCCACTTATAGTGCTAAGTAATAAATGGTAGGACTAATTCTTGCATGTACGAGGGTTGTTCGGAAAGTAAGGAACGATCGGTCGTGAAATGGAAATCACAATGAATAGCCGATGAAATTTTGCACACGTGTGTTGGGCAGTGTCTCTAGTATACTTGTCGATCGCATTACATCGTTCTTTTTAGTTCTGAGCACACAGGGAGCACATAAAGATACCTAGAACAATAGTTTCTCCCGCCAAGTACGAGGGCCTGTTGAGAAATTTCACCTGAAGCTATGCAGTCAGCATTACATAACTGTCGTGCGTTTTCTTCTTCAAGACAATTCTCAGCCGCATTCTGCAGGGGCAATGAAGATGGTCCTGCATCGTTTTCAATTGGAAATGTTTGATTAGCCACAATACAGCCCGTAATTGTCTGTCTCTTAGTTTCATCGCTGCTCACATGAACCGCTGGCTATAAAGACAACATTTTGGCACAGACAACGAATTGAATGCCAGCGTAGAGAATTAGCGGAAAGCACTGGCGGCTGCCTTCCATAACGAGGGTATTGGAAAGTTGGTACAAAGCTACGAAAAACGTCTAAGTCGGATCGGCGACTATGGAGATAAATAGCTGGAAGTTGTAGCTAAGTGTTGCAAATAAAACAGTTTTGATTTTCACTGTGGTTTCCATTTCGCGACCTACCGTTCCTTACTTTCCGAACAGCCCTCGTACAACGTGGCATCCACAGTTAGATTTTCCGTGGGTTCCTTTAAGTGCTTCAGACAAATGCCGAGACAGTTACTTCGCAGAAGGCAAGTTAAACCCCGACATTGCTTTTCGTTATGCAGATGGAAACTGGAATCACAGTTGTCGGCAGCTCGTAACAACTCAAGTCGGCATGACTGAAACCACTACAGCATGTTGTATCACCTCACTACAAATGCTAAGCACATCTTTCTTAACCTTTTAAACTTAATATAACCTATGAGATTACAGATTCCCTGACTCAGTTGAAAGAATCTAGTTAAATTTCTCTCTTCTAACTTGCAAATATTTTTGCATGTCAGGGCAGTTATCGTAATATCAGCCTTAATCTGCTGAGTAAGAACGACGGTGGATTATAAACCATTGCATTGTCTGGAATCTTATAACTCAGGCAGCACCTTCGTCAAGTTCAGTGCGATTTCAAGACACTATGTATCATTCCATTTTTAATAACCTTATCCAGATAGAGGTGGTTGTACAAGGCGCTGTGATGGGCACCTAATAACTATTTATCATACTTTCAAAAAGCTGAAGTTACTACTTTGAAGCACAGCATCCTCAGACAGATTCACAAATGGGGCGTCTGGGTATGTTTTTTTGTCTTCTTACAATCCTCCTTGCCACATTAGTTTAGGCAGATACTCGGTGATTTTATGTAGACTAATATCGTCTTAGACAAGAAACTGGAGCCCATCAACGTTCCCGCGTCCGGCCATCCTGATTTAGGTTTTCCGTGATTTCCCTAAATCGCTCCACGCAAATGCCGGGATGGTTCCTCTGAAAGGGCACGGCCGACTTCCTTCCCCATCCTTCCCTAATCCGATGAGACCGATGACCACGCTGTCTGGTCTCCTTCCCCAAAACCAATCAACCAATCCATCAACGTAGCATTTTAAGTCATCTCGGTTTTTAACAGTTATTGATGGTATTACGTGCATTGTAAATTGTACTGCTCGTTATACGTATACAGTTTTCAAATATCTTTTTAACTTTATAGTGACTACACGCAAACAAAAGATAACAATTGGGAGACTGAAGGAATTGGCACTGAAATTTAGTTTTAATTCCTCGTAAAAAATCTGTGTGTGTTTCCATTGTGTTGGTAATCTTCCTGGGCTCAGAATGAGGGGTAATGTATGAAGTACTGGTAGTTGGGAGCTCCAACGTCAGGCGCGTAATGGGGCCCCTTAGGGATATGGCAGCAAGAGAGGGGAAGAAAACCAATGTGCACTCCGTGTGCATACCGGGGGGAGTCATTCCAGATGTGGAAAGGGTCCTTCCGGATGCCATGAAGTGTACAGGGTGCAACCATCTGCAGGTGGTCGCTCATGTCGGCACCAATGATGTGTGTCGCTATGGATCGGAGGAAATCCTCTCTGGCTTCCGGCGGCTATCTGATTTGTTGAAGACTGCCAGTCTCGCTAGCGGGATGAAAGCAGAGCTCACCATTTGCAGCATCGTCGACAGGACTGACTGCTGACCTTTGGTACAGAGCCGAGTGGAGGGTCTGAATCAGAGGCTGAGACGGTTCTGCGACCATGTGGGCTGCAGATTCCTCGACTTGCGCCATAGGGTGGTGGGGTTTCGGGTTCCGCTGGATAGGTCAGGAGTCCACTACACGTAACTAGCGGCTACACGGGTAGCAGGGGTTGTGTGGCGTGGGCTGGGCGGTTTTTTAGGTTAGATGGCCTTGGGCAAGTACAGAAAGGGCAACAGCCTCAACGGGTGCGGGGCAAAGTCAGGACATGCGGGGACCAAGCAGGAATCGGTATTGTAATTGTAAACTGTCGAAGCTGCGTTGGTAAAGTACCAGAACTTCAAGCGCTGATAGAAAGCACCGAAGCTGAAATCGTTATAGGTACAGAAAGCTGGCTGAAGCCAGAGATAAATTCTGCCGAAATTTTTACAAAGGTACAGACGGTGTTTAGAAAGTATAGATTGCATGCAACCGGTGGTGGAGTGTTCGCCGCTGTTAGTAGTAGTTTATCCTGTAGTGAAGTAGAAGTCCTTTTACCGACCTCCCGACTCAGAAGCATTAGTGGCAGAACAACTGAGAGAAAATTTTGAATACATTTCACATACATTTTCTCAGCATGTTATAGTCTTAGGTGGAGATTTAAATTTACCAGATATTGACTGGGACACTCAGATGTTTAGGACGGGTGGTAGGGACAGAGCATCGAGTGACATTATACTGAGTGCACTATCCGAAAATTACCTCGAGCAATTAAACAGAGAACCGACTCGTGGAGATAACATCTTGGACCTACTGATAACAATCAGATCCGAACTTTTCGACTCTGTAAGCGCATAACAGGGAATCGGTGATCATAAGGCCGTTGCAGCATCCCTGAATATGGAAGTTAATAGGAATATAAAAAAAGGGATGAAGGTTTACCTGTTTAGCAAGAGTAATAGAAGGCAGATTTCAGGCTACCTAACAGATCAAAACGAAAATTTCTGTTCCGACACTGACAATGTTGAGTGTTTATACAAATGCAAGGCAATCGTAAAATGCGTTTTAGACAGGTACGTGCCGAGTAAAACTGTGAGGGACGGGAAAAACCCACCGTGGTACAACAACAAAGTTAGGAAACTACTGCGAAAGCAAAGAGGGATTCACTCTAAGTTTAAACGCAGCCAAAACCTCTCAGACAAACAGAAGCTAAACGATGTCAAAGTTAGCGTAAGGAGGGCTATGCGTGAAGCGTTCAGTGAATTCGAAAGTAAAATTCTTGACAGAAAATCCTAGGAAGTTCTGGTCTTACGTTAAATCAGTAAGTGGCTCGAAACAGCATATCCAGACACTCCGGGATGATGATGGCATTGAAAGAGAGGATGACACGCCTAAAGCTGAAATACTAAACACCTTTTTCCAAAGCGGTTTCACAGAGGTAGACTGCACTGCAGTTCCTTCTCTAAATCCTCGCACAAACGAAAAAATGGCTGACATCGAAGTAAGTGTCCAAGGAATAGAAAAGCAACTGGAATCACTCAACAGAGGAAAGTCCACTGGACCTGACGGGATACCAATTCGATTCTACACAGAGTACGCGAAAGACCTTGCCCCCCTTCTAACAGCCGTGTACCGCAAGTCTCTAGAGGAACGGAAGGTTCCAAATGATTGGAAAAGAGCACAGGTAGTCCCAGTCTTCAAGAAGGGTCGTCGAGCAGATGCGCAAAACTATAGACCTATACTTCTCTGACGTCGATCTGTTGTAGAATTTTATAATATGTTTTCTGCTCGAGTATCATGTCGTTTTTGGAAACCCAGAATCTACGATGTAGGAATCAACATGGATTCCGGAAACAGCGATCGTGTGAGACCCAACTCGCTTTATTTGTTCATGAGACCCAGAAAATATTAGATACAGGCTCCCAGGTAGATGCTATTTTTCTTGACTCTCGGAAGGCGTTCGATACAGTTCCGCACTGTCGCCTGATAAAGTAAGAGCCTACGAAATATCAGACCAGCTGTGTGGCTGGAGTGAAGAGTTTTTAGCAAACCTAACACAGCATGTTGTTATCAATGGAGATACGTCTACAGACGTTAAAGTAACCTCTGGCGTGCCACAGGGGAGTGTTATGGGACCATTGCTTTTCACAATATATATAAATGACCTAGTAGATAGTGTCGGAAGTTCCATGCGGCTTTTCGCGGATGATGCTGTAGTATACAGAGAAGTTGCAGCATTAGAAAATTGCAGGAAGATCTGCAGCGGATAGGCACTTGGTGCAGGGAGTGGCAACTGACCCTTAACATAGACAAATGTAATGTATTGCGAATACATAGAAAGAAGGATCCTTTATTGTATGATTATATGATAGCGGAACAAACACTGGTAGCAGTTACATCTGTAAAATATCTGGGAGTATGCGTGCGGAACGATTTGAAGTGGAATGATCATATAAAATTAATTGTTGGTAAGGCGGGTACCAGATTGAGATTCATTGGGAGAGTGCTTAGAAAATGTAGTCCATCAACAAAGGAGGTGGCTTACAAAACACTCGTTCGACCTATACTTGAGTATTGCTCATCAGTGTGGGATCCGTACCAGATCGGTCTGACGGAGGAGATAGAGAAGATCCAAAGAAGAGCGGCGCGTTCCGTCACAGGGTTATTTGGTAACCGTGATAGCGTTACGGAGATGTTTAATAAACTCAAATGGCAGACTCTGCAAGAGAGGCGCTCTGCATCGCGGTGTAGCTTGCTCGCCAGGTTTTGAGAGGGTGCGTTTCTGGATGAGGTATCGAATGTATTGCTTCCCCCTACTTATACCTCCCGAGGAGGTCACGAATGTAAAATTAGAGAGATTAGAGCGCGCACGGAGGCTTTCAGACAGTCGTTCTTCCCGCGAACCATACGTGACTGGAACAGGAAAGGGAGGTAATGACAGTGGCACGTAAAGTGCCCTCCGCCACATACCGTTGGGTGGCTTGCGGAGTATAAATGATGTAGATGAAGTGTGAGTGTCACTAATGTACACTCCTGGAAATTGAAATAAGAACACCGTGAATTCATTGTCCCAGGAAGGGGAAACTTTATTGACACATTCCTGGGGTCAGATACATCACATGATCACACTGACAGAACCACAGGCACATAAACACAGGCAACAGAGCATGCACAATGTCGGCACTAGTACAGTGTATATCCACCTTTCGCAGCAATGCAGGCTGCTATTCTCCCATGGAGACGATCGTAGAGATGCTGGATGTAGTCCTGTGGAACGGCTTGCCATGCCATTTCCACCTGGCGCCTCAGTTGGACCAGCGTTCGTGATGGACGTGCAGACCGCGTGAGACGACGCTTCATCCAGTCCCAAACATGCTCAATGGGGGACAGATCCGGAGATCTTGCTGGCCAGGGTAGTTGACTTACACCTTCTAGAGCACGTTGGGTGGCACGGGATACATGCGGACGTGCATTGTCCTGTTGGAACAGCAAGTTCCCTTGCCGGTCTAGGAATGGTAGAACGGTGGGTTCGATGACGGTTTGGATGTACCGTGCACTATTCAGTGTCCCCTCGACGATCACCAGTGGTGTACGGCCAGTGTAGGAGATCGCTCCCCACACCATGATGCCGGGTGTTGGCCCTGTGTGCCTCGGTCGTATGCAGTCCTGATTGTGGCGCTCACCTGCACGGCGCCAAACACGCATACGACCATCATTGGCACCAAGGCAGAAGCGACTCTCATCGCTGAAGACGACACGTCTCCATTCGTCCCTCCATTCACGCCTGTCGCGACACCACTGGAGGCGGGCTGCACGATGTTGGGGCGTGAGCGGAAGACGGCCTAACGGTGTGCGGGACCGTAGCCCAGCTTCATGGAGACGGTTGCGAATGGTCCTCGCCGATACCCCAGGAGCAACAGTGTCCCTAATTTGCTGGGAAGTGGCGGTGCGGTCCCCTACGGCACTGCGTAGGATCCTACGGTCTTGGCGTGCATCCGTGCGTCGCTGCGGTCCGGTCCCAGGTCGACGGGCACGTGCACCTTCCGCCGACCACTGGCGACAACATTGATGTACTGTGGAGACCTCACGCCCCACGTGTTGAGCAATTCGGCGGTACGTCCACCCGGCCGCCCGCATGCCCACTATACGCCCTCGCTCAAAGTCCGTCAACTGCACATACGGTTCACGTCCACGCTGTCGCGGCATGCTACCAGTGTTAAAGACTGCGATGGAGCTCCGCATGCCACGGTAAACTGGCTGACACTGACGGCGGCGGTGCACAAATGCTGCGCAGCTAGCGCCATTCGACGGCCAACACCGCGGTTCCTGGTGTGTCCGCTGTGCCGTGCGTGTGATCATTGCTTGTACAGCCCTCTCGCAGTGTCCGGAGCTAGTATGGTGGGTCTGACACACCGGTGTCAATGTGTTCTTCTTTCCATTTCCGGGAGTGTATAAAACTAAACGTCGAAAAGCAACATAAATACAGCGCAAATGGGGTACAATGGCAGACATAACCCTAGTCAAAGATAAAACCTACCTATAGATTCTGTATCAGTACTGTCCGCTTATGATTTAGTATCATGCCATGTTGTTATATTAAAATTATCGCCATCTTCCTATGTTTCTATCACTTCTCTCTCTTTCTCTCTCTCTCTCTCTCTCTCTCTCTCTCTCTCTCTCTCTCTATATATATATATATATATATATATATATATATATATATATATATATTAGTTCGTCGTTATAGATAAAAGTTTCGTTTCGGGGAACTTCACGTCATGGCTTTACGACTAAAGCCGATTTTTCTACTTTCCCCAGTCAACCAAAACTGTATTCCTTCAATCGCTTATTCGCCTCTCTCTTTTTAGTTCCAATGCATAACTTACCACATGTTAATGGAATCATATACAGGGTGGTCAGAAACAGTCTGAAAAGCTTGTAAGGGTATTGCAGTGTACGTCGTGATGAAAAATAACTCTTCAGAAAGAAGTTCGATACGTTGAGTTGTTTCAGAGCTAGTTAACGTTGAAGTTAGACAATCAGGTCGTTGCGCACGTAAATTGAAGCGGTCCGCCAGATACAGTTAGTATCAGTCGTTTTCATAGCGCAGAGGAGGAGGATGAGGATATTAGTGTTTAACGTCCCGTCGCTTTATTACATTGAGCGTATAACTCTACTGTCTTGTTGTCCCTTCTATGTTTATATAACGTGTTTCACTAACTAGATAATCTTGTTAATGGACTTGTACGGTATTTTATCATTTTTTCGTGGAACGGCATGTCGCATGGTACGAGGAGCCCTCTGACGGTTACGTCCCTCCCTTTAACCACTTCTCGCCTATGCGTCATTCTAGCGGTAGCGCCAGCAGAGGGACTGTTTATTTGCTACAGTATGTTTCCATTCATTGGGCTTCTTTCGCTCTTTGTTTTTGTCATTTTTGTATTATTTTGTGTTCTCCGTAAGCTGGTTCTTACTTGCTGTTGTCGTCTTCAGTCCAAATACCGGTTTGATTCACCTCTCCATGCTACTCTATCCTGTGCAAGCCACTTCATCTCCGAGTAACTGCTGCAACCTATATCCGTCTGAATCTGCTTACTGTATTCATTCTTTGGTCTCCCTCTACGATTTTTACCCTCACGCTTCTATCCAGTACCAAACTGGAAATACCTTGATGCCTCAGAATGTGTCATACCAACCGATCCGTTCTTTTAGTCAGGTTGTGCCACAAATTTCTCTTCTACCCACTTCTATTCAGTACCTCCTCATTCGTTACGTGATGTACACATCTAATTTTTGGCATTATTTTGTAACACCACGTTTCAGAAGCTTCTAAACTGTCTACCGTCCATGTTTCACTTCCATACATTGCTACACTAAATACAAGTACTTTCACAAACGACATCCCGACGCTTAAATCTATACTCGATGTTAACAAATTCCTCTTCTTCAGAAACGCTTTTCTTGCCATTGCCAGTCTACATTTTATATCCTCCCTACTTCGACCATCATCCGTTATGTTGCTTTCCAAATAGCAAAACTCATTTACTACTTTAAGTGTCTCATTTCCTAATCTGATTCCCTCATCATCACCTGATTTAATTCGACAAAATTCCATTATCCTTGTTTCGCTTTTGTCTATGTTCATCTTACATCCTCCTCTCAAGACACTGTACATTCCGCTCAACTGATCTTCCGAGTCCTTTTTCTGTCTTTGACAGAATTACAGTGTCAACGGCAAACCTCGAAGATTTTATTTCTTCTTCGTGGACTTTAATTCTTACTCCAAATTTTTCTTTTGTTTTCTTTACTGCTTGCTCACTATACAGATTGAATAACATCAGGGATAGGCTACAACCCTGTCTCACTCCCTTCTCTAACACCACTTCCCTTTCGTGCCCCTCTGCTCTTACAACTGCCAAATTCTGTACAAACTGTAAATAGCAGTTCTCTCTATGTATTTTACCCCTGCCACATTTAGGTTTTGAAAGAGAGTGTTCCAGTCAACTTTCTCAATTGCTTTCTCTAAGTCTAGAAATGCTATAGAGGTAGAGTTGCTTTTCCTTAACCTATCTTCTATGAGAAGTCGTAGGTTCAGTATTGCCTCGTGCGTTCCTACATTTCTGCGGAATCCAAACTGATCTTCCCCAAGGTCGGTTTCTATCAGTTTTCTCCATTCTTCTGTAAAGGATCCGTGTTAGGATTTTGCAGTCATGACTTATTAAACTGGTAGTTCGGTAATTTTCACATCCGTCAGCACTTGCTTTCTTTAGAATCGAGATTATTATTCTCTTCTTGAAGTCTGAGGGTATTTCGTCTGTCTCATACACCCTGCTCACCAGATGGAAGAGTTTTGTCATGGCTGGCTCTCTCAAGGATATCAGTAGCTCTAATGGAATGTTGTCTACTCCCGAGGCATTATTTCCGCTTAAATCTTTCGTGCTTTGTCAAAATCTTCACGCAGTACCACATCTCCCTTCTCATCTTCCTCTACGTCCTCTTCCATTTCCATAATATTGCCCTCAAGTACATCTTCTTTGCATAGACCCTCTACATACTCCTTTCTGCTTTCCCTTCTTTGCGTAGGACTGATTTTCCATCTGAGCTCTTGATATTCATACAGGTGGTTCTCTTTTCTCAAAAGGTCTCTTTAATTTTCCTGTAGGCAGTATTTATCTTGCCCCTAGTGACATATGCTTCTAAATCCTTGCATATCTCCTCCAGCCATTCCCGCTTAGCCATTTTGCACTTCCTGTCGATCTCATTTTTTAGACGTTTGTATTCCTTTTCGCCCTCTTCAGTTATTGCGTTTTTATATTTTCTCCTTTCATCGATTAAATTCATAATCTCTTTTTTTACCCAGGGATTTCTACTAGCCCTCGTCTTTTTACCTACTTGATCCTCTGCTGCCTTCACTATTTCATGTCTCAAAGCTACCCATTCTTCTTCTACTGTATTCCTTTTTCCTGTTCTTGTCAATCGTTCACTAACACTCCCACTGAAACGATCTACAACTTCTGGTTCTCTCAGTTTATCCAGGTCCCATCTCCTTCAATTTCTGCAAGTTCTTACTTACGCCTTTATATTTTCATCTAAAATTCGCTACTAGAGCTATCAGAATTATTGTCACTTAACCTTTTCCTTTTTAACAATCTAACTTCAGTCGTGTCTTTATTGATTGTATTTTAATACTGTAATGACTTTTACACCTGGTAAGCCTACTACAAACTGTACTGACGCTATTCTTCTTTTTATTTTGTATCGTATAATTATATCAATAAAGAAAATGTGTACGCCTACAAGAGCGACATCTGGCGAGCTTCCGACACAAGGATTTTGTGGGTAGTGTACGGCAGGTTTTTTGGGTTGGGTTGTTTGGGAGAAGAGAGCAAACAGCGAGGTCATCGGTCTCATAGGATTAGGTAAGAATGGGGAAGAAAGTCGGCCGTGCCCTTTCAAAGGGACCATCCCGGCATTTGCCTGGAGTGATTTAGGGAAATCACGGAAAACCTAAATCAAGATGGCCGGACGCGGGATTGAACCGTCGTCCTCCCGAACACGAGTCCAGTGTGCTAACCACTGCGCCACCTCGCTCGGTCAGGTTTTTTGATGAGCAGCACTGTTAACAAGATGACTCTAGTATATACCATAATTTATAGGCGTGTCAAGTTGCTGGTGCTGATTTTGTGTTTAGCTTTTGACAATTCCGCTAGGGCTCCAGTATATTAGGACATGTTTTTATAAGACAGGTATGCCTCGCCATATTTAAAGCGCATAATTTTCACATGTATGTCGATAATACTTTTCTTCATGGCCTGTTTTACGTTTTTGAGCCGTAGACATCCACTAGTCGTGTTTGTGATTTGCTGCCGATCTGAAGATGGTCATTGTTGACCGAAACGGGTCATCTGAGGACCTGCAATATTTGTGATCATAGACGTGAAATGAATAAATTTACTCTCACACCATATCGCAGCTTGTGTAACGTCCCGTCGACATCGATGTTATTAGAGGTGGAGCAAAGCTCGGATTAGGGAAGGATGATGAAGAAAATCGGCGGTGCCCTTTCAAAGCAACCATCCCGGCATTTACCTGAAGCGATTTAGGGAAATCACGGGAAACATAAATCAGAATGGCCGGAATCGGGGTTTAGCCGTCGTTCTTCCGAATGCGAGTCCAGTGTGCTATCCACCGCGCCACCTCCCTCGGTCTCACAGCGTAGATGACAGCGCAAGAGCCTGTAAGCCGTTTGGCGGCGGTTCGATTCTTACCACCGTCCCATGTCCAATTTTTGTATCTCTCTCTTGTTTGGTTTTAGAAAACCAAAAGAAGAACACGTTTAACGACCCTGTTCCGGCGGGCCGCTTAAATTTGTGCCCGCAACGGTCTGATTGGCTAAATTCAGTGCTAACTAACTCGAAAATGGGGAAACGTATAGTTTTTTTCTTAACCAGTATTTCATTGCCCATCCTACCTTCCAACAACCTTACAAGTTTTTCAGACAGTTTCAGGCCACACTGCATATTCCACATGTCGACAGAGGAGGGCGTTTTTCCTTCACAGATCTGAGGGCTAAATGTATAAAAAGCATAACTGACCAGAGCGGCAAGATTTTACACAAACATAGCACCACACCGGTTTTTAGATAAAAAAAAGGAAATATGTGAAGCCTTCAAATTTGTAAAATATGAACTCCCTTCTCTGTCGGCATGTGGAGTGTATAAGAGTTCACATATGTGTAGTAATGTCTACATTGAAATTACAAAGAGAAGCGCGAATACAAATCAGAAGGAGCACAATAGTCTTTGACGACTATAAAAGTGGAAAAAACAGCTGTAGCAACTATTCACTCAGGAAATCATGAAGTGAGGTTTCCGAGAACTAATGTTGTACCTACAATGACGAACTGTTATTATCTTTTTCTTGTACGTTCGTCCCACATTGACGTGGGGTCGGCATGGTTATGAATGGATTTGGTATGGCTAATTTAAGGGGTGCCCGTAGCACCGTGGTCACGTATTGTTTGATATCCTGATTATTGCAGGAGGAGAGACCTGGTGTTAACGAATCGGTCTGGATAGAAATTCATGAAGAGTCATTCTCTTCCTATTTCGTCAGCTGGCTTTCTTTTGGGAGGTGGGGAAGAAGATGAACACCATACCATTGACTGTCATTTGGTCTCACTGTACTGGTAGCCCCAAATCTCATCTTCGGTAATAATGCCGATATCCAACAACGCTGCTCCACGTGATTCCACAAGAAGCGTCTGCTGACAGCTTCCAACAACTTTACAGTCGTCGTCAGAAGTATATTGTAGCTAAAGGTGATCACTTTGGTGACCACTAAAGATATTTTGTTTGTAATTCTTGTTTCCTTTATTTTCTGAGAACATTCACAAAACTTTTCAGACGGACGCTATTTACATACGCTACAAGCGATAACTGTTTACAACGCACCACAGCAGCGTAGGTGAAGTCGAGACGAACAATTTCATATGGGGCAGTTGTGGTTAGTCAATCTGAGGAACAACTTCAAATTGGCCAACAAGAGCACAGCGCATACTGTCTGCGTGTAGTGTTATCCATATGAAAGAGTGAGAACATTATCTAAATGTTTGCGGATCGTGTAACTGAGGCGGGACTTGGATACAAGCGCGGCGTTCACCTAGTGGAATGTGAGAAACCGCCTAAAAGCCACATCCGGGCTGTTCGGCACACTGACACGCGTCGCTCATCCTTTGGGCAGGGTCGACCCGGGGCCAGAGCACCTCTCCATCTCGGAAGCAACACTTTAACACGCACGGTTATATGGGGGTCTTTTTTCGTTAACATTATTAATTTAAAACAGCCCATGAGGTTAATGAAAGGAAAAAGACTTCTATACACGCTATGCATAAACTAACTACATTTACAATTTGATCTAAACTTGTTCCCTACAACCACAATAGTTTCGTAGCAAGAGGGCCATACAAACAAAAGGATTTAAGTCTTAACTTTCCGCTGTTAAAATTCACACTATTTTGAGGTATAATTTTCAAAAACGCCAATTTTACGTTCTGTAACTGCAGAAACGAGCGGGTTTTAATATTCAAGAATGATTATAGCCGAAATCTAGCGCAACGCACATGCACTGTAGCTTATGTGGCGTCTGTATGTCAGTTTGAGGCTGTTTCGCAGATTGATAGGCCACAAGTGTCCCATATCAAATTGTTTGTCTCGACTTCACTTACACCACTGTGCTACGTTGTAAACAGTTACTGTTTACACCCTATACTGACAATTCAGTTTCTCGCCGACTGCGGTATTCACTTGAAGATTACAGACACTGGAACGTGTTCTAATGTTAACAATCAAGAGGATCGAGAAGGGAACTTTGTGTGCAGCCTTTCTTGTGGCGTTGCGCTTATGCAACCTATGTCCGACTAGATCGACATAAGAAAGTTCACCTGTATAGGTACAGCGTAATAATGAATTAAAGACTCCATGCAAACAAAATTTGAGTAACAGCAGATAAATAATCAAAAGTATAAAAATTTCAGGAAAATAAGGCAGTCCCTCTGCTGCTAGAATATATTCACTGATAAAGAGGGAATTTGATAATAACACGTTTTACTGACCAACGTAATCAGTACGCTGTAGCGTCCTTTACACGATCTGGAACGATTCATCTGCTGCGGTCCATGAATATTCACACCTCCAGTTACCTCTCTCTATCTTTCCCTTTCATTGCGGTCAGACGGAGCGTAGTAGGAACATGTCGGTTCGCTGCTCTTCTTCCGCCTGGGCCTCGATTTCCAATCTCAGAAGCTATGCGTATAGATTTCCTATTCCGTCTGCTGAATTGCAGCAGGGCATGAATCTCTTCCGCTACTCAGCGGCTCTGTTAGTCGATGTAAACCACACCTTTAGTACCGACACTTGTAAAATATCGCTGCAGGTCGTATATCTGAAACTCCTGCGGGATTCAGAATGTTGTTTTTCTTCCGTTTGATCTTTATCAAACTGTAGTTGCCGAGTTAGTAGAGCTAGAATATCAGTGTTCGGGATGGGAGCATTGATAGTATGGTCGTTCTGCCGCATTGCACGAAAGGTGACTTCCCTTTCAATATGGTATATAGGCAGATGTATAGAGACATCCGTGTTTTGCGAGTCAATGTAGTGTGCTTCTCTGATAGTATTTTTTGTTGTGGCGTGGTTTTAAAAATTGTTCTCGTTTCAGCCATAGATGGAGCTTGAGCGAGTGACAAGTAGTTCTTTACGAACAGTAATTAATTTAATCTCGTCGTTACGATCGGTGTATAAGCGTTTGTGAGGAAATGTCAAGATGGTGATTTGAACCCTGAAACTCCCGAACTCTCCCACATTAGGTGGTGTCCTTCACAAAGGTTTACAAATGTAGAATATTCAACATTAACACAACCCTCTGCAGTCATGGAAATTGAGCTTCGTCATCCCAGTTATGATTCTCGTTTCGCTCAATTTTTCTTTCAGTATGTTTTCTGTTACTACTCTTTGACACCATTTTTCTTTCAGTATGTCTTCTGTTACTCCTCTTTCACACGATTGGCATACACATATTGATATTGTGGGGAGATATGTTAACATGCTCGAAACACAGGTATTCTTCCAATCCCTACCATGATTATGGTGCTTAGATGCCACATTGAGTTTTCAGACATTTATCCTCATCCCACAATTACGAGGATGTGGTGAGGAGTAACGCCCCCGAATTTTTATGTGAAAATTGTTAAAGCTTTTTAAATAAAACAAACATTGTTAACATACTAAATTTTTATTCTTGAGTCTACGTATTTATTTCTCAACCTAGTCACATTTCTCCCAACGAGAGACCAGTTTGTTGATAACTTCACTTTGCAGTATTTGAATTTGTTCACGGAGAAATCTCATCTATGCCGCATCGCTTCAACACTATCAAATTGAAGTCCTCGAAAGTGTTGTTTAATTGTTTGAAACAGATGAAAATCGTACGTGGCCAATACGGAACCGTGTGGAGGATGATGGATGGCAGACATCACAAGCCGTCGCATTGTTGCAGATGTCGCAGGGCTTGTGTGTGGTCCAGCATTGTTATGCTGAAGGAGTGGGTGTTCCGTGTGTGGAGGAACTCTTCGAATTCGAAACTCGATTACAACTGGCTGTTTCGCACGCATTGGCGTAGTTACGTTACCGCTATGTCACATCCTACAATTCGGAACTCTGCAACACCAGAGGGCTGCAAATATGTAGACATGAAGAATGAGTATGTGCATTGCGTTTTTGCATCTGATAGATATACAGAGACGCAGGTTCCATCTCACTTACGGCTTCCCCTTTCTCTATCCGCAATAACATGCTGTTATTGTAGACTTTTGGTACGAACGTGGGCAGAGTTGATAACGTTTTGCAATCAAATAAAACTAGCTGCTACATTTCGCACGAACAGTCCGGAGTACGTTTAGGTGGGACGTTTATAAATGGAACTTGTTTTGTGTAGATTCCAGTATTCCAAACGACGCTAAAATGTCTGAAATGTAAATAGATCATACTAACCGAACTGTATAAGTACTTAACGTAGATGAGAACTTCGAAATTTGGAAGTGTGGTTCAAATGGCTCTGAGCACTATGGGACTCAACATCTTAGGTCGTAAGTCCCCTAGAACTTAGAACTACTTAAACCTAACTAACCAAAGGACATCACACACACCCATGCCCGAGGCAGGATTCGAACCTGCGACCGTAGCAGTCCCGCGGTTCCGGACTGCAGCGCCAGAACCTCACGGCCACCGCGGCCGGCTTGGAAGTGTGAACTGATGAAAATTCTTGCATGAACCGTTTCTAAAAATCATTGTATTTATGATAATCTTCTCATATTTGTAGGCCAAAGTCATGTAATGATGTCTCAATGATATTTCTGTCATTTGGTTGTACGAATTTCTCAATTTTATATTACTATCATGATTTCGACCTTAAGCCATTATCAAGTACAACACTGAAAAATTATTTCCACAAGCCCACAGAAAGTTAGAAGTCTTATCATAGTATATTTTCAGATCATGTTCGCTTCCCATGTAACGACTGTACCGTTGTTTATTCTGTGCCACAACTGTTCAACGATTGTAAAACATATTTGCTACCTGCCATATATTTTCGTGATTTTGTACTCATCTACACTTTGGGAAGCCTATTTTAATAGACCTAGGACAAGCCAACTCAGGTGTTCGGCGAGCATCGTCCGGCACTGGCAAATGCACCAGTGCTCTGCTGTAGCGCCGGTAGGGTGTGGGAAGGTGAGGGAGGCAGACACGGTACTACTGTGGCAGTGGTTGGCGAGGACAGTGTTGCGGCAGCAGTTAGCTAGGCGATAGTTGTGGTGCTGTTTGGTGAATGGGGGTGGGCAAATCAGCGCGCGTCAGGCGACGCACCAGTATTAAAATGAATAATAATAATAATAATAATAATAATAATAATAATAATAATAATGCCAATTTTGTGTACAGACAGAAAGAATAGTTTTATCGCGCTGCAATAATTTACAACATTCTTTGTTTATCTTTGGCATCCCTCTGAAGCCACTAATAATATTTGGAACAATCGTTTCGGCAGTTGCAATTTGAAGTATAGCTTCCAACGAATCATTTACAGAATGAAATTAAATCACCATTGTAATGGTAAAAGAGGTCTGTCGAAGTTGAATCGCACTGTGGTTTTATCAGCTCAGCTTACAGACCTGGGCGCACCGAAAAAGACGTCATAAAAATTTTGACTGCAGTTCTTACTTGTTCTATTTTTCCAAACCTATATTCAAATTCTTTATGCAATGATTGTAACGCTTTTGTGTAGTCACTGATGTGTTTATAAGTAACCAATTTTAAGGATTTTAGACAGGGCAAATTGTCCAAATTTCCTCCTTGAAACTGACTTTCAAAAAGCAAAAGCTGCAAATTGAAACTTTCAATACGGTCACACACAGTACCGATTAATTTATTTTTACCTTGTAACGAGATATTTAAACCATGCAAATAGCCCGTGATGTCTTTAATGAAAGCTAGGTCAGCGATCCATTGCTCATTATACAAGGCTGACTGTGGAAAACCTTTCATATCAGTGAAGAGAGCAATTTCTTGTCTCAAATCGAAAAAGTTTGAGAGTACTTTTGAGCAACTTAACCATCGTGCGGCACAATAAAAAGGAATGTGTTTGTGAATCCTCCAAAAATCCTTTAAATTCCCAATTATTCAAACCTTGCTTACTACAAAAATTTATAATTTTTGCAGCGTTATCCTTCATGGACCTAAACTTATGGAAATTTTATGTACATAGCTGTTCTTGATGTAAAAGGTGCTGGATTGCCAAGTCTGGGGGAATGCCAGCCTCACGCCCGACAAAACCTACCTCTTCCGACAACATTGCAATCCCCCCCCCCCCCCCCCCCCCCCAGTTGCAATGCTGTACAGGCGCTCGAGTAACAACTGCGTACAGTTCAAAGCCTCCTCTACAGCTAGGAAAATATCTTCTACAGTTGTGGTACTTTTCAAAGAAAAAGCATCCAACAATTCCTCGGTAACAATGAAATCTTTTTCGACGCCCCTTACGAAAATTGCAAGTTGAGCTATGCTGCGACTGTCAGTGCTTTTATGGATGGCAATCCAGTATTCTGTGAAGTTATGACATTTATTGCGCAACTGCTCGTTTAATTCCGCACGAATTTCTTGTACTCATCGAGAAATTTCATTTCAGACAAGTTTAACGCCTCAAATTGAGCTACTTCAGACGGACACATTACCTCCTAACATTCTACAAAACACTCTTTTTACAAATTAGCCGTCCGTAAAAGGTCTTCCATTCCCGCAATTTTCAGTGCAACAATATAGCTTTCTCGAACTGCGCTTTCCGATGTGCAATCATCTCAGTTGTGTTAAAGGCAACAACAGCAATAATTAACTTTAAAATCTTACAGCACGCCCGCCCCCGGTAGCTGAGTGGAACAGACGCCGTGGAGTAGTGGTTACGATACTAGACATGCAAGGAGGGTCGTGAGTTCAGAACTCGCCTGAGCTGCAAAGTTTTAATTTGCCGGCACTGTAGCTCAGCGTGTTCGGTCAGAGAGCTGGCTGGCCTTTGTAATAAAGAAACTGAGTGAAAAGATCAACAACGAACTTCAACGGATGTCATGTGACGCCCGCTACAACGAAATGCAACGAACTATAACGAAAAAAAAAAAAAGCAGTCAGCGCGACAGAATGGCAGTCCTAAGGGACCGGGTTCGATTCCCGGCTGGGTCGGAGATTTTCTCCGCTCAGGGACTGGGTGTTGTGTTGCCCTAATCATCATCATTTCATCCCCATCGACGCGCAAGTCGCCGAAGTGGCGTCAAATCGAAAGACTTGCACCCGGCGAATGGTCTACACGACGGGATGCCCTAGTCACACGGCATTTACACTTTTTACTTTTTTACCGTACAAAGCAGTCTCATAATTCAGTAATATATAAAGTAAAAGAGCGCAGTTTCTATAGATATGAGTACAATTACAAAAAGCTACATTTTTGTTTTTCTTTAGAATGAACTGTAAGGCTTACCTCTTAAGACTGTGGAAATTCTGATTTTAATTTAGTAATCATTTCAATTCTGTCTGATCCAACAGTCCCCGGTGCACTGTCGATGCTTTGATATTTACGGTAGAATCGCATATTAAGCACAGTGCCTTCCTACCAGACTTTACAAACAAATACGGATCTTCCCATTGGGCATTAAAAATGGCATACCTAAATCTGACTTTTTCTGCTCATAATGAACGCTCGCAAGCCAGATTAAGTGTCCCATTTGATAGCATTCCGAACGGATACTTCAGTGCACCGAAGGGAAAGCACCGCTCGCCGCTGTACCGGGGCGCGCAACCATTAAGTGCTCGAGTTGGGGTGGCCTGACCTAGAAGATGACTTCACTTAACAAATTCTAATAATACCCAACATGTAAGTAGTATTATTTCGATAAGTTTTAATCTGACATTGGAATGGCATAACGATGTTAAATTTTGGTCCATCTCACTTTCTATGTATTTGTACAAATATTTTTTTCATTGTTGTACTTGATAACAGCTAAAGGCCAAAAACATAACTGTAATATGCAATAAAGAGGTTTGTACAGACAAATGGTGGAAATATCACTCAAACATTGTACTTCTTTTTTAAAACATTAAATCGTAAGTTTTTAAACCGTTGTACAGTGACACTTGGTTATTGAGACGGATCACATTCTGTTCTGTTGAGGGGTAGGTATGTGACATATACCTCATTGGAGAACCTTTTTCAGAGATGTAGGTATGCATGATCTCTACGGGATAGATACAGGGGCGGACAAAAATATAGAAACATCACCAACACAGCACATTACCATGCCTAATACGGTGTATGGAAACCGCTGGCATTGGAAGAAGTTTAAAGCCGTCTCGGGTTGGATAAATACAGGTGCTGCATGGTTTCCAAGGGTATCTTACACCATTCTTCCTAATAGCCCAAGTTCCAATGAGGAAGATAAAGTTGGATGGCGATCAAACACCTCTCTCTCCAAAGTAGGCCACAAACGCTCAATGATTCTAAGATCTGGTGATCGCGGTGGCCAGGGGACATGCGATGATTCATCCTCGTACTGACAAAACTAGATCTGGACTATGCGAGCTGCGACAACAGAGTCCCTGTCGTGTTCTAACAGAGCGTCGTCGTTTGGGAATAAACACTGTAGTCTACAATGCACCAATCATAATCGTCGGTAGTCAGAGAGACCATGGGGTCCATGGAATACCTCGATATGCTGCCCAAATCATTATCAAATCTCAGCTGTCTTTCACTCTAGTAAACTCGGCCGCAAGTTGGAAATAGTGTGAAACAAGAATCATGTGACAAAATGGCATTCTTACGTTGTTCCATAGTCCAAGTTTTATGGCCTACGCACCATTTATTTATTTATTTATTTATTTTGCTGTCAGTGTTTACGAGGGTGACAGTTCTGCAGTGATTTTTTACAGCTGTTATCCTACTATTATTTTTCGTCACAATCCTCTTGAATGATCGTCCGTCACGATCACGTAACACACACTTTCGTCCGTGTTGTGACTTAGAGGATGTTTTTTCGCTTTCTCTGTATGAGGTATAAATCCTCGATATGGTGCCTCTTTACACACCAAACACTTCAATTCTCTTTGTTTCGGAAGCATCCATCTCACGAGCACCAAGAATTTGGTCACGTTCGAGAGCATTGAGCTCCGACATAATGCACTCACAAATACACACAACACTATTCTGAACGCGACTGACACTTGAAAGCTATTGAGGACATTTCACAGGTCAAATACAACAGCGGAACCTGCAAGTTTGGCTAGTGTCTGTATTTATGTCCAACCATTCATTTTTCGCATTGTTTCCATATTTTTGTCCAACCCCTATGCATCTACATTTATTCTTAAGTGTATCCTGCACAAGGTGCCTTTAGTTTTGTCGCGGAGAGCACTTCTAATACCACTTCCTTTTTCCCTCTTCCGTGTTCCATTCATAAACGGAGAGTGGGAAGAACTATTGTCGGTAAACCTTCGTGATATTTCCAGTTTTTCGAAGTTGACAGTTGTGATCGTTTTACGAGACAATGTTTTAGGAAGTAATATATTGCCGAAATGTTTCCGGGACGTATTCTCTCGGTATTTCAATAGTACCATAAACCTCTCTGCGATTCACAGCGTCTCTCTTGTAGCGTCTGAGTTGCGTAGGAAGTTTTATTTATTTATTGATAACTAGTTTCGTGCAGCTTTTCCATTATCGGTAATGTTTAACTTGTATGTCTCCTTAAAGTCTCTCATATCTAAGATAATGCTGACCGTCTTAAGAAAGTCAAATTGTTATTTGCTCCAATGAAGGCGGAATCATTCATACGAGCCGTATTCGTCTCTAAAGATCATCCGTATCACGAATCCCAAATAGCTATTTCCGTCTTTGGGCGAGCAAAGGTGGTGTGTGCAGATGTCTGTGAGGTGGATAGAAGCTTTTAAGCAGCCTGGACGACGAGAACTCGACGCTTCACGTTACATGACAGCTCACTCCAACACTTACACTGGTCAGTCCAAGTTAACTACACACATCCTCAACCTGCTATATATATGGGTGAAAGAGATATTTTCAGATCTCAATCCCATACGTGCATTGCATTAAATGCAACGGAGACATGTGAAAATTTGTGCCGGAATGGGACTCGAACATGGATGCTCCACTTCTCTGGTTCCCTCAATAGCCCTTATTTATGACACAGTAAACAAATTAATAACGTAAAACACATGCACACAAAATAAAATTGAAGTACATTTACTTCGTGCTCTGTCTTCCAACAGATAGGTGAACTCAAAACATCCAAGAACAGATACGAAACTGGAAACTGCTACAGTTACATTGTTTAGATAACGACTGTGCGGTCAAAGGAAATCAGAATAGTTATGTAAAGAAAATCCCGCATGGCATCCCATGAGCGCTTCCCATCGACGGACAGTGTTCATTGGTACCAAGTCGATAACCATTTCGCCTCGTATCAAGATCAACTACGAGGGTTGTGCTATGCCCGGTACTCCCCAACTGTGAGAGGGGCTTCCAAAGACACTGCTCAAATTATTTGTGAAGAGTTCTTGATAGCAAGGAGTATGCTGAAGTGTGCTATGATTGTCTTGGAGAATTGCCACTAGTCAAGAACGTTCTTCTCACCATCTCGGAATACGTAGTAAATGGACTAGACTTTAAACTATGTGGTAGCGTGAGTCTTCACAGTCAGGAAGTAAATATCCTCCGGACATAGGAGGAGCAGGGGGTCAATTGTGCAAGGTGGGGTGCGAAGGCAGCAGGCGACGATCTTCCGCACCAGTATCCATACGTCAAACGCTGATCCACATGTTAAACAGTGTGTCGTGTCCTAGACGTGGCAGTGTAGGCGGAGGGGATAATCCGTCAGCCTGATAACGTGCAATGTGTCTCTCTCAGCGTAATTCCGGTTGACAACCATGTACCTCATTGCTCGTACCAGTGTAAGGAGGAAGGGCTGTTGGACTGCTCTCCACATCACAGGCCATAGTGTGGCTGGGCTTTTCCTCTGTCACGTTGCAAGGGATGGATCTCAGCAGCGAAAGGTAAATATCTCTCGCCTTTGGAACTCGAGTCGTGGAGAGATATATTCGAGTATGAATGCCGAGATGTGGGACAGAGAAAGAGTGATGTGCGCAATCGTACCAGATGGCAGGATGGATGGTGGCATCAGTTCCTCTAGCAGAAGGTCCGTAAGTGAAGTACGTTGACGGGTCCACAGTTTCGCCATTGTTCACAAATATAAGGCTGCAACTCTCACTCGTTCATTCATAAGTCTCATTCCGCCTTCAGACGGGGAGAGTGTGAGGGCGTCGTAGTTGAATTTAAATAGGGATCCAGCACTAAGGTAACACCCAAACATCACCTGCAGTCTGCGTACAATCATTGTCGGTAGAGGGAGTGCCGGATCCATGTGTATCAACTTGGTTGCCACGTGGATGTTAAGGAACTCGACACACTGTAGTAGGTCGACGCATCGAAGTAGGTTCTGACGAACTTCTGTGCGTAGCGTCTGCAGTAGTCGTCTATAGTTCGTGGTGGCGGCGTGTCGCACCACTTGTAAATGTTACGCCCAGGTAACTCATCACATTAAACTGTAGGAAAGACCCACGAAGCCCTCCTGGAGGCTCATTGCAATTTTCATCGCTGCTGACGTGGCTTCTCGCCACCAATCCTTATCGCTTGATCCATTGAAGCAAGGAGAGCACCTCATCACATGATCAGGCCAGTCATCACATACACTCTGCTGTGGAAGGTGTGCCCCTCAACGTAATCGCCGAGAGCCTGCGTTTCAGCCTTCCTATGAGTGGTTACAGTTGGTCGCGTAAATAGTCATGGAGAGTGGGCATCCTTATCGAACTGAACGCCCGATCGGGAAGGGACCTGCCGTACGTCCATGTACGAGTACAAGGGCTGATGCTCCCCGTAAGAAGTGCAAGACTACGTCAAAGAAGTAAGTTAGGAGACTTATGCGGACCAGAATTGACTTAAAAAACTTATGGTGCAGGCTGTCGAAAGTGTGGACGAAATCAATTGAGATCACAGCAGCTCGAAGACGACACTATGTGGCGATGCCTATCAAATACCTCCACTCACCGATGGCCGTTTTCATGTTGGTCTCTCTTTCCTGTGTCGTTTGCGCTATTGAAAGGATTCGTGGCAGAACTTTCACGTGCGGTGCCAGAAGCCGGGCGAAGGTCTTGCAGTCTGAATTTAACATTGTATTCAGGCATTAGTCCTTAATCATCTGACCTATTGAAGACTTGTGTATCGGGATGAGTATTCTATTAACGAAGGCAGGTGGCATGCAGAAACCGAGAGACATCAGCTCTCAATAGATGGCGATCCAATGTGGCATCATCAGGGTTCAGAAAGTTCCATATAACTGAAGTGGAAATCATCCTGTCCCGGGTACATTGTTATGTGCACCCTTGTCTAGTGCCTCCTACGCGTCGTTCTGTGTGATCTCCGCTAAAAGTGTCGTCGACGGTGTGCGACACATACTGCAAAATGTCGTTATCGTCCCCCCCTTATTTCTTCTCGTGGTAAAACCGTCGATAATGTTCTACAAAGCCTTCACAATGACCGACTGGGTCGTTAAGGTTTGGCCATCCAGCAGATGTTAATTTCGCCGCTCACGAACGCACGACTCCTTCCAATTTTCGCCGCGAAAGACACAAGATTTTGGCTCTAACCTGATGGCGTGCCGTCTGCCGGTCTGGTGACGGTAATTTGGATGCGAGATTGCGATGCTTTGTGCAATAAACGTCCAAAGTATTACGATGCCATTTAGCGATGTTCTTTCCGTATTGTATTAGCACTCGCTAGAACGCCAGTTTTATACATTCCATCCGCAGTACCAACGACATCATTCGCAATCCAAGGACTTGCGGGTCCTGGGGATATGTCGCGTTCGTGTTCCAGATCCCATGGCTTCAGCATACCCGTTGTTGGTGTAGGGTGAACGTGCACTTGAAGGAGATGAGGTCTGAAAAGGCAAGCGGGATTTTGCTACCATTATCGTACCACTCTCACTGTAACTATACTGCATTTGATAAGAATATTTTCTGTCTGCATTTTAACTCAATATTGCAGGACCACTTCCCGTTTATTTGAGATGTCCTTACTCGAATAAACATTACTCAGCATGAGTCTCTGCCGTCTACAACAATTACAGACTTCAGAACAGAATCATTGTTATTAAATAATTTATTTAACTTCTACTCTGTATTTCTGGTTTTTTTATTAATTATCTATTCCAGCAAATGCATAGACTGTTTGACTGTAGGATCACAGCTATAGGTCATTTTCTGCAGCGAATTAGCTGTGGGGCATGAAAGCATACGTGCGCAGCTCGACGCTATGACTACATTGAGCTATTCTTTTTAAACGGATCCTGCATAGCCCACACTCGACGACATATCCTTATCCAAAGACTGGAAAGCTGCCTAGGTCACACCAATATTCAAGAAAGGTAGTTGGAGCAATCCACTAAACTACAGGCCCATACAATTAACGTCGATATGCAGCAGGATTTTGGAACATATATTGTGTTCAAACTGTGGTGTCACCGCCAGACACCACACTTGCCAGGTGGTAGCCTTTAAATCGGCCGCGGTCCGGTAGTATACGTCGGACCCGCGTGTCGCCACTGTCAGTGATTGCAGACCGAGCGCCACCACACGGCAGGTCTAAAGAGACTTCCTAGCACTCGCCCCAGTTGTACAGCCGACGTTGCTAGGAATGGTTCACTGACAATTACGCTTTCATTTGCCGAGACGATAGTTAGCATAGCCTTCAGCTACGTCATTTGCTACGACCTAGCAAGGCGCCATTACCAGTTAATATTGAGATTGTAAAACATGTACCGTCAAGAGCGATGTACACCAATTATGGATTAAAGTCAAGTATTCCAGCAGCAACGTACCTTATTGGCTACATTAATTACATTGTCCTGTTCCAGACCTCACGCCAGTTTGCGTGAGCTTAAACGCGTGCCTTTCGGCTTCCTCTCATACTGACTTGGCTGTCTTGCCAAGTCACAACACAAACATTATGAAGTATCTGAAAGAAAACTGTCTATTGACACAAAGTCAACATGGGATTAGAAAACATCGTTCCTGTGAAACACAACTAGGTCTTCATTCACACGAAGGGTTGAGTGCTGTTGACAGGAGATTTCAGATCGATTCCGTATATCTGGATTTCCGGAAGGCTTTTGACACTGTACCACACAAACGGCTTGTGAAATTGCGTGATTATGGAATATCGTCTCAGTTATGTGACTGGATTCGTGATTTCCTGTCAGAGAGGCCACAGTTCGTAGTAATTGACGGAAAGTCATCGAGTAAATCAGAAGTGAATTCTGGCGTTCCCCAAGGTAGTGTTATAGGCCCTTTGTTGTTCCTTATCTATATAAACGGTTTGGGAGCCAATCTGAGCAGTCGTCTTAGGTTGTTTGTAGATGACGCTGTCGTTTGTCGCCTAATAATGTCATCAGAAGGTCAAAACAAATTGCAAAACCATTTAGAAATGATATCTGAATGGTGCGAAAAATGGCAGTTGACCCTAAATAACGAAAAGTCTGAGGTCATCCACATGAGTGCTAAAAGGAATTCGTTAAACTTCGGTTACACCACAAATCAGTCTAATATAAAAGCCGTAAATTCAACTAAATACCTAGGTATTACGATTACGAACAACTTAATTTGGAAGGAACACATAGAAAATGTTGTGGGGAAGGCTAACCGAAGATTGCGTTTTATTGGCAGGACACTTTGAAAATGTAACAGATCTACTAAGGAGACTGCCTACACCACGCTTGTCCGTCCTCTTTTAGAATATTACTGTGTGGTGTGGGACCCTTACCAGATATTACTGACAGAGTAGATCGAAAAAGTTCAAGAAGGGCAGCACGTTTTGTATTATCGCGAATTACGGGAGAGAGTGTCACAGCAATGATACATGATTTGGGCTGGACATCATTAAAGGAAAGGCGTTTTTCGTTGCGACGGAATCCTCTAACGAAATTCCAATCACCAACTTTCTCCTCAAAATTCGAAAATATTTTGTTGACACCGACCTGCATAGGGAGAAACGATCACCACGATAAAATATGAGAAATCAGAGCTCTTATGGAAAGATATAGGTGTTCGTTCTTTCCGCGCGTTATACGAGATTGGAATAATAGAGATTTTTGAAGGTGGTTCGATGAACCCTCTGCCAGGCACTTAAATGTGATTTGCAGAGTATCCATGTAGATGTAGATGTAGATGTGTTCGTTCATTCCACGCGCTATACGAGATTGTTTTAATAGAGAATTGTGAAGGTGGTTCGATGAACCCTCTGCCAGGCACTTAAATGTGATTTGCAGAGTATCATTGTAGATGTAGATCTAGATACCTAAAGTACGAGTAAAGATGCATCTCGTTTGCTGGTACGGGGATGCTGTTTGATAGAGCAATTTCTTAGCAGTAAACGTTAAGGTACTGCTGCAACACCATGAGCAAATAGAGATGGTAAACAGTGTTGACACCACGATTCTGCGAACTGAAGAAAATTGTTCCGACAGAAATATGCCACATAGCAGTGCCAAGTAAAATATTAAGCTGTTCCTGGTATTTCCGGGAAGGAACGAAAAATGCCGACACAAGCCGAGCATTCGCCGACACACGACCTGCACACCCAGCACGTGTGAAGTTTGGCACGCAACAGTGCGAAGTGGAGAGTACTTCTGGTACAACCAACAGACCGCCCCTTCCCTGTTCCGTTTGGGAATGGCGCGTGGAAAGATCGATTGTCGGTAAACCAACGTATTAGCTCTGATTTCTCGGATTTTCTGGCTGTGATATTTTCACGAGGTGTATGTGGGAGGAAGTAGTACCTTGCCCGATTCTTCCCGGAATGTACACTCTCGCATTGTCAGTATTAACCACTCCGTGATGCTTAATGCCTTTCTTGTAGCCTCTGCCACTGGGGATTGTTGAGCATTTACTTAATTCTCTATCCTCAACTAAACTATCCCGTGATAAAACGCGCCGCCCTTCGTTGGACCTTCTCTACCTATTCTATTAATACAACATTGTATGGATCACAGAGAGATGATAAACACTTTAGAACAGGTCGAACAAGTATTTTTTAAACTTATTCTTTGGTGGACGTAATACATTTCCTTAAGATTCTTCCACTGTATCTCAACCTGGCATCTGATTTTCCAACTATTTGTTTTATGTAGTCATTCCACTTTAGATCGCTGCGTATAGTTACTCCTAGGTATTTTAAAGTAGTTACTGTTTTCAGTGATTTGTCGCTAGAACTGTGATCATGCAGTAGATGATTTCTTTGTCTATTTAAACTCAATACGTCATATTTGCTTATATTCAGGACCTACTCCGCCACACACCGTCGGGTGGCTTGCGGAGTATGGATGTAGATGTAGATGTAGATGTAGATACTTTCAGTCCCTGCACCATTTATCGACCCTCTGCAGGTCTTCGTGCAATGCCCTACAGTCTTACGTCGTTGCTACCTTCATTCTGACAACAGTATCATTTGTGAACAGCATCATGGAGCTCCTGACGATATCCACTAGACACTCTATCCCTCTCCCTCTCTCTCTGTCCGAACAAGCCCCGAAAGGCCCAACGCAACCGACCGATCGCCGTGTCATCCTCAACCCACAGGCATCAGTGCACGCGGAAATGGAGGGGCACGTGGTCAGCAGACCGCTTTCACCGACTACAGACTGGATTCCTTATATACAGAGTGTTTGGGGTATAGGTACAGATATTCTGATCATTAATACCCAAATATGTACCCGCTTCAGTGTGTTAGTTGCTTTTTCTCAGCGTCTAACAGCCTTCCGGCAAACACATCACATAAATTATTACCTGACGTTTTCTGCACAGCAGTAACTGTACCACAAAGTGGTTTATGCCTGTCAGAAGAGACTGTGCAGTTAAGAGTTCACACGTTCGCTGTACAATACCTGACCTACTGCCCAGGGAAAATAAGCATCAATGGTTTGCTTGAGCGACGCGTACTTGGAGGTACTATCCAACCTAAACACGTACTACTCGTAAGAGCTATAATTATTAGTGTGCAAATGAAGAAAATGCCGGTGTGACGTCCTTCAGGACACTGTTCTCAGTCATCAATAGAAATATCGGCACTAACACAGTTAACACACGGTATATTGCAAATATAACGATCCTACGATCCTGTCACAGTTCCTTGGGGTTCGTCAGAAACTACTTTTACATATTTCGATTTAGTTCATTTACGAGGGTCGTTTGAGTTTTATCTGCAAAGAAGTCGTGAATCCAGTCACAAATCTGGTCCTATGCTCGGTACGCTAGCATTTAGTTCACTAAACGGAAGTGCGAAACAGTATCAAATGCTTTCTTAAGGCCAACAATCACTGTGTCAATCTGGGCTCCGATGTCTACGGCGCTCTGGATCTCATGGACGAAAAGAGCAATCGAAACTTTGCAAGATCTCTGTTGTAGAATCTCTCTCTCTCTCTCTCACTCTCTCCTCTGTTGTGTGTGTGTGTGGGGGGGGGGGGTGTAGGGGTATATACTTCCGATCCACTCTCCCATTACTGAAGATAAAATTAAGCCTGGCCGCCGACTTCTCCAATTGTGCAGCGTCGGTGACAGTTATTATTAACTCAGTCAGCTGCTAGGCTATATCTCAAATTTCCTCTAACAATGAACTGAAATAAAAAATAAAACAAAAATAAGAAGGACGGAGAGTATCGGTGTAATCGAATACACAAAGGAGGTCACTTCTGATACGCGATGCGGGGATAAGAGAAACGCTAGCAGGCGAATACAAATCCCGAAACGGCAGCCGCAAATCTTTTATCCACATCCACGGATATTAAAATTCTGTAAACCACTTCAAAGCATTTGGTATGCAGGAGTTCTCGGGGCAGGCTAGCGCTTGGCCGGAATTTTTGTCTCTAGAAGTCTTACCTTGTAATTTACATTCCACTGACCGAGAACGCAGAGGTGATTCATGATTATAAAATAACACAGTCTAGCCTGAAATATTCCTTATGCGTTAAGTATGTTACAGTTTTCTGTTTTTATTAATGAACCAGTATTTCTGAGTTTCTCTGAGAAAAATTTCTGCTGCATTGATAAATAAAACGAACTGGTGTCACAAGTTGTCGCATATTACATGCATTTAACTGTTTGACGTATATTTCGTTTATTAAAAGTTCGTGAGTGCACCGTAATGTTAAATCATGTTAAGTCGCTACACTGCCGCCGGCCGGTGTGGCCGAGCGGTTCTAGGCGCTTCAGTCTGGATCCGCGCGACCGCTACGGTCGCAGGTTCGAATCCTGCCTCGGGCATGGATGTATGTGATGTCCTTAGGTTAGTCAGGTTTAAGTAGTTCTAAGTTCTAGCGGACTGATGACCTTAGAAGTTAAGTCCCATAGTGCTCAGAGTCATTTGAACCATTTTTTTTTTTTTTTTTTTGCTACACTGCACAAATATTAAACGTCAGACTGTGTGCCCGTAAATACGGGATGTCACAGGAGGAATATTCAGGAATATGACAGGAACGATCAGTCGAAGCAAAAAAAGTCTGGTAATCGTCGGCTCTAAAATGCATACGTTAAGAGCTGTTTGCACTTGTTCATCTTCGATAAAGTGAATACCCTCTCTATCTAAGAGGAAGCTCGACAGACCTGTGGTTGTTACACTGAATATTACTTTAGTCTTGTGCGATACGCAAAACAGGAGGCAGACTGTGAAACTAAGATTCCTAGGGATAGTGTCCTTCAATAGCCTTCAGGTTTCTTTGAGGCGTCGACAACGTATCTACTTTAGCCACGATACCTTGCGTTTAAGCTTATGTAGTGATACTCCGCCCCGAATGTGACTTGTTACTGTTCTTATCTCAATAGCATATAATGCAAATAAACGTCCGCATCATTTGAGAAATAATATTACTTTCGAGTAGACTGCTAGTGATGACTAATTTTTAATTTTATTTATTTACTTATTCGCTATTGGTTTTACGTATGAACTATATACTAGAAGCTACTAAAGGCCACGTCTCGCAATTAAAACCAATAATAGCAATAAAAATGTCATTTACAAAGCACTAATAATTTTTTTTCCTCCTTGTACAAAACTACATCTGTACAGCCACAAAACCGAACGTCACATTACACTAATATTCTATTTAAAAAGAAAAAAATAGCAAAATAAAGTAACTTAGGAAAGATAGAGGGGATAGTGTGAATGCGACTACAAAGGCAAGTGACTAACTACAAACATGTTAGACATAATGAACAAAGGTTACCAGCTGTGTGTAAGTATCAATCGATCATGATTCCGTTTTATCTGCACATGGTAAAGAGTACTGCACTAATGGAGGGCCGTGACTCAGAACCCTGAGGAGTGCAGAGCCTCGGTAGCGGACTTCGTCCTCGGAAAATGAGGCTTCTGAGTTATGGTAGATGTTCAGATGTTTTAGGACGTAGGGTGGTCCTCTAAATTGTCTGTCACTGCAGACCCTGCTGAAGTGCTATTTTCCCTTCCTTCTGCTGGAGTGCGCACCAAGTCGTAACCGCTGGTGCTCATCATGAACTCACGAGCGAGACTCCGAATACATAATGGAAAAATAGTCCGCTTCCTACCAAGTGCTTATTTTCACTGTTTCCTCTGATGATAGGTCTACAGTGCGGCGTTAGACATTACTGAGTGTCATGTTCTCTTCCTCTCTGAAGATTTGGATTCTTTAGTAGTCCTCTCCTGGGAAACGTGTCTGAAAATCTGTTCATGAAAGCACATGTTTGCGTTTCACGCGTAATATCATACAAGTTGCGATCTCTTTCATTTCTCTCTGCGTTAACTGTGAGCCTTTGCTCGAGACTACATATCACATTATCTTCAGGCATTCCTGTTTATCCACAAATGTATTTCTCACTGATTCTTATAGTAAATCTATGGAGATAATGAGGATCAGATCCCTCCCCCGGCAGCACATGGATCATCTCTTTGCACGAAATTAGTTGATACATTTTCGCACCTTCCCTTACGTCTGATGGGATACTATATTCTTCTTCTCATACTGCTAGTGTGTCAGCTACACTGCCGTTCAGCTCTCACCCCTCTTTCCAGTGTTTCGCTTACCTTTTCACACTTGTCTTTCCTGAGACAATCTTCTACACTGCTTCTCATGATTTGTAGGTCGATAGGAGGATATATGCTTAGCATCAGTAAACTTCCTCCTATCAATGTTGTCCACTAGGCACCAGATATCGATACTGTGTTGTATCCTTGAAGGATACAACACGCATTTGCACCGAAACGAACTGTAGAGGTAGGTATGACATGATGTTTGACGGGTTTCTGTCCTTATCTACATCCATACTGTGAAAACCACTGTAAAGTCCATGGCAAAGGGTACCTGCCATTCAACAAGATTTTAAAGCTTCTTCCCGTTCCGATCACGTACGGAGCGTGGGAAGAATGACTCTTTAAATAACTCTGTGTACACTGTAATTTATGTGAGCTTCTCCTCACCATAACTACGGGAGCAACATGTAGGAGTCTGTGGTATACTCTTACTCATCTTTAAAAGTCATTTTTGAACTTTGTACGTGCGTTTTCTCGCTATATTTAGCGTCTATCTTTAAGTGTCTGCCAGTTCAGTTTCTTCAGCATCTGTGTAACACTCTCTCATGTGTCAAACGAAACACCGACCATTCGTGCTGGCATTGCCCTCTTGACAACCAAACGCGTTTCATTAGGCATCTAGCTATCTCCAGCCCTATACTTTACTCCTATTATACAGTAGCTTCTGTTCCTTTAGAAGTTTCTTTACAGTAAGTGTATACCACAGACTGTCCATCTCCTCATGAACAGCTATACTAGCTGCGTATCTAAAAAGCCAAAGTTCTTCTACATGCTCCTCACCAGAGCTGCATGCTGCGAGTTCCTTACCGCACTAATGCCTCTTTATCTAGTTTGCCGAAAAGCTAAGTCATTTTGCTTGTTTTTGTTGCCCTTCGTAGCTTGGAAATAACATTTGCTACAATTGCGTCATGGTCACTGATAGTAGTTTCTGTGTGGATATCCTCAAAGAGGTCACGTCTGTTTGTCGCTATTACATCCAATATATTTCCATCTTAGATAGGCTTTCGAATGATCCGATCTATGTAACTCTCAGAGAACGCATTTATTAATGTTTTGCACGACGTCTTGTCACGCCAACCACTTATAAAACTGTAATTTTTTCAGTTGAGTGAGTCTCCTCCGCTGGTGACAGTATGATAGGAGGATTTACGTACAAGCAAACAGAGGGTCTCTCTAAAGATTTCGGTAACATCTGGAAGTGAGTCTCGTGGCCGAAGGAAGGATTTGATTTTAAGATAATGTCCACCCTTGATAATGAGTCAAGCAATTTCGCATGCAGTTTCAGTTTCTAAACCGATGGATTTCTGTTTCTTGGCTACTGCAACAAATACACAACCTCTATTTACCATTAGCCTACCCTTCCGGTATGCGCTTAAGTTTTTCCAAATATCTCACTATCACCTTTGAAATCTAACCAGCCCTCTGTACCTAGCATAATGTGAGCTCCGCAGCCTTTTAGGAGCACTTCATACTCTGGCACTTTGTTGCGAATGTTTTGGTGGCTAATAACTAGGATTTTAGTACACTAGCCTGTAGGGAGGATTCCTTCGGACCCCAGTGGGACTGCAGCGAGGCTAGTTCAATATTTTTTGTAAACTGTAAATAGATAACTTTAAAATAACCATGCTGATTCTCTTCTAACTTCTGGGTCTGTTAACCTGAAAGTATTACTGCACATCCAGGTACGCTACAGCTATCGTTGGCTAGATTTGGGGAGAGGCGCATAATCTAAAAAGCTTCTGTGTCATCCGTATCAACCTGTGATGTGTGTTGTACACCTCGCCCAGTTACGGGGTCCCTGCAGTTTTCATCCCTATGGCTGAAGTCCAGGAAGTGCAGCCTAAATTGTGACAGAATCTTTAAGTCGTTGGTTAAAATCACTCCACTCGACTCAGAACTACTGGGCCACGATCAGTGCTGGGAACAATGCCAAAATTGTGAGCTTCGTTGAAACTTTGTTTGCAAGGCTGGTCTTCTCAGCCTCTTCTGCCAGTCGCTGGAATGATCAAAGTATGACCTCACAGCCCAGACGACAGGCATCGTTTGTTCCAAAGTGCGCCGTAATCTGCTGTTGGTGACACCCTGTTCCCTCAATCCCTACCAGAATAGCCCCTTCACTATGTTGAATGAAACCCCCAGCTAACTCATCCTGTGTGCGGGAACAGCATCCGCAGTGGGAATGCAGGGGAGCTGGTGCAATATTTTTGTGAACAGTAAACAAATAACTTTAAAATAATCCTGCTGAGTCTCTTCTAATTCCTGGTTTTGTTAAGCTGGAAGAATTACTAATTCCCTTTAAGAACTGAAGCAATTAGTACCGGAAACGAGATTTCGCTCAAGGTAACAGAAAAACATTTCATAAAAGCTAGTTTTTCTTATATAACTTTTTGAGGCCATTGTTGCTAACGAACTCTGAAATAGCGTTAGCTTATAAAAATGCTGATAATATGCGCTCCTGTTGAAAGAGAAAACCAAATATATAACGATATATCAGTCATAATATACACTAGAGTAACTAAATCACCAACTCCGATTTACTACGAAAGGGGCTATGCACAACACTCGTAACCTAAGAAAATTTTAAAAAAATAAAAATAAAAAATAATAAATAAATAAAAGTTCGCAACCGCCCGAAAATATATCTACTTTTTCTCGTAATTTTACAGTGAAATTAGGGAAGGATTGTTTCTGAACGAGGATGCTGTTGCCAAAAGTTTCCAGAAAGCACAAATTAAGTTAACAGTCAATTATATAGTACGAGTCTCACGTGCCACTCACAAATGTTCGACAATACACAACATATCATGTTTCACATGCGTTTTGACGCAAGGAAATTTTACGGTAAAATACTAGAAGTTTGAATTTCGAATTGGCACATGAACCTGGCATACTTTGTCTCGCACAAAGTAAACTTCTGCAGTCGGCTTATACAGGGTCAGTCATCTGCCCCTACCTATGGGTTTTATGCAACTCGCAACTCCTTCTAATACATGGGGCAAGATTTTCATAGTCTCTCCTCGCTATGTGCAAACTATTAGACCTAGAAAAAAAAATGAACAGGATCTTTTTGTAGGAAATTTAATGTTGTTAAATTTTGTACTGGGGCACGTTCCCGATAGAGGCTGTAGCTTTCGAATTGATCAAGGGAAGCATATAAAAGTGGCCTTCAACCGCTTTTTCTTGAATAACTCGAAATCTGTGGCCTCCAGCGAAAAAGTACACAGTCGAAAATTTAACGTGAAATTCCCTACAGAAAACGTCCTGTTCACTTTTCTGTAGGACTAATGATTTGAGCGATCTAAATAAACGAACGAATTGCACGGATATTTTACTTACATGAATTTGTGGCACCTTTATTCTGATGTGCTGGGGGTAACCTGAATTTTTGATGTAATAGCTGCTATATTGAGGATGATCTTAGAGGTTTTCTTGCAGAGTTCACAAATGTGGGCATTGTCTGTCCTACCCTCAACCTGATTAACTCCAAAATATTTGTTTACCACTTTTTTAATGACCAGAACACCATCTGGTATAAACCAATGTTTTCTAGTTTTCGAGAACTTTCTCGTGAGCATGTAGACAGCCCTGTTTGTGGCAATTTCTCCTCACACAGTTGCTGAATCATGTTGTGTGACACTTTTGCTGTACCCGAGCTCTAAAATTTCTGTTAACTACTATGAGGATATTACCCGCGCGTGCTATGAGGCCAGCGAGCATTGCACACTACTGTAATATTTCCAATAGAGACTCGATCACTAATGCCAGATGACTGGGCCACGCAAATCTCCATTAGAGCATCTTTCTGTTATTTCTCCTTATTTCTCGTGGAAATTTGCCGTAGCCTGTGGGCTTGGATACACACTGGACTCCTACATTGGCGGATCTTGCTACTGCATACGACGGCTTGGTTTTGAATCTCTGGTTACTCTCTTGTTCTGTTTCGGACTATAGTGGCGCTTGACACGGCAATAACAGGGTGTAACATACCATTTTCTGTCAGTTACTGTGTGCCCTTCTTGTGCATAATGTTTACGATAGGGTCTGTTTCTGTGAGAAAGAGGCTTTCTCCAGCGTGGAGTTGATGGGACGGTCTTCCCTAATCCTCAAAAAATGGTTAGTGCTCTGAGAATTGGAAGATGGCTCAAAGGTGAGTCATTTACCATGATGGCTAATATTTTCCAACATTCTGGCAGAAAACTTGTAAGAGTCCTGGAAGTAAGCAGCACCTTACAGAAGCCCTATAGGCAGCAACGGGAAGTGGCCAAAACAGTGCCTATATTCTGCACCTCATTCTTGTGGCCTGGGTGACCTAAATATGAAATATTTTCAAAAAGCGGTATGGAGCTAAATGGAGTAGAACGCAGATAGCCCTCGTAGGATGCAGAAGTCGCGTGTCCTTTGGGGTGAAGGTTGTATTTTCGTAGCGTACTTCATAATTCGGGAGAATTTGATCCTTTTGCTATCAGCAGAGTTGTATATTGAAGTACGGAAATTTTTGAGTATTACAAAACGGATTTCCGTAATACGATGTAGATTTCCGGTTGAGTCAATCAGTTTTTTCTAGGCGACTGTTGTTTTGCATGAGCGTGCACGTGCGAGCTATTCTATTTCAAATCGGAAGAAAAATGATAAAAATGACCCTGTATTTTTTAAAATCATTAATAATTTTTACATGTATCAATTATTGTAAAAGAAAATACCATTCACAAAGTTATCTCTTAAATGTTTAATACTTTTCGAATCAAAATTCGATAAATTTTAGTGTAATTTTTCGACAGCGACAATTTGTCTGTCATGTAATTCAAGAACCTTATATCTGAGTCCAGTGAACTACGATTCAATGTGAAGCTGAATATTTGTTCTTGACAGAGGTATAAAACAATAATGTAACAATAATCACTATAATTTTAGAAAGCACAAACACAAGTTTCACACAGATTAACGATATGTAGGATTGAGGAACTTTTTATTACACATTAATTTCGGTTTATGATTCGTGGGGCCTGTTGCCTGAAAAATAATTAAATAATTAGTATTTAGGCTCACGCTCTACTTTGGATGCGACGGGCTTTGGTGAAACGGAAGCTGCGGTCGGCCCCGTCATGATTCATCAGTGTTGCCGCTGTATCTATTTACATTTTACTTTTTATGCCCTCTTTGCTGAAGGTACCATAAAAATGTTACTAATATTGTTTTTAAATCAAATGCCATTTAAAATGGCGTTTTGCAGAAAAGAACTGAAAAGTGATGAAAATCAGCATTAAAGTTAAGTTCGAAAAATACCACATGAATTCCACCTCAAACTACAAAGTATTACTTACAATTTAAGTTTTAGATGTGGATTTTACGTTGAATATTTTGTGAGCTACGACTTTCAGAATCGTGTGATTTTATTAAATTACGGTAACGTTAAGCCTAACAAAATCCCAGAAGCACTTATATATCAGAGCTACGAAGTTTCAAAAAATATTAAATTACCACCTATCGGAGATGGCAGAAAATTGAAGCCCCACAAGAAATGCAAGGTTTCGTGTTGCCCGAAATAAAATGGAATTGCCGTGCGCGTGTTAGAGGCCTTACATCAGATCGTTAATAGACGCCATTAAACTATATTTATTTCCGTTGTAAATTAGAAACGGAGTTTTTTTTTCTTTTTTGCGTGGCTCTTTCCCTGTTGACTTTGGTCTGTATCCCCGAATGTGGTTGTCTTGATTATTACCAGTAGTTGCTATAACGACTTGGAGACGCTGTGCCGAAATTTTAGCAGTTAAGATATTCCGGTCCATTATTTCCTGAAAGTAGTTACATGGCTACAGGGCATTTAGCTATTGAAACTGAAGTAGTGAGAAGTTTAACACTGTCTCTTGGGTCAAAGCGATACTAGCGACACTGATTTAGACCGATTTGATGGCGAACCAGAGCAGAGAATTAATCCTGGCCTGCCAATAAACGTTTCCAATTAAATCCGCCGAGCAGTCCGTCGCGTAATTTCAGTGGCGCGCCGCACGCTGCTAAGAATGCGTGGCATCTGGCAGTGACTGCGATCTGCGACTGTGGTTTCGTGTGATGCAACGGAAACTCCGGGGCACGGGTGAAAGGAACGAGCCAGTGGTACGAACTAATTCGTTTCTTGTGGCGTGACTGTTATTTCAGTGTGTGAATGAATCACAGTATTCATCAAGTTCAGTGTCGAATACTTCACATGTGACTACTACTGTGCCACGTCAGTATTAAACGTTCATTTTGTCCGTGCCTCGGAATTTCCGTAGCGTCGCGCGAAGTGATCACAATGCACGCACTCTTGGCAATGTTTGGCGTGCGAGACAAATCACAAAACGTACTGCTCCGTGGATTGAACCGGAAACGTTGCTGGCGGACTCGAATAAACTGTGAAATCAGTCTAAATAAGGATCGTTAGCATCGCTTCGAACCAAGAGACAGTGTTAAACCTCTCACTATTATAATGCTAACAATTAAAAGCCCTGTAGCTATTTAACCACTTTCAGGAAAGAAAGAGCAGATGAAGAAATGCTGCACCGTCGCTCATAGCAAGGTCTTTGTGGATATTGCTAGCCATTGCTTTCCTCCGAATTGTAATGAAGTGTTAAGTGTGTACCTGTGACGTGTGGATGATGGCGATAAGTGCTTTTGCAATGTACTATTGGGTTTTGTGTTATTACGGATAAAACAAGGGAGAGGGTGAAATCTGGTGGCGGCACATAGCCTACGTCTCTCTAAAAGCACCAAGCAGGCCGCCGAGAGCGACATCCCCATCGGAGGGACGGATCACCGTCAACAGTATCACATGCTCTCACTTCATGAGACATTGTGGGGAGGTTCGGAATTTAATCCAGAACATTGGCATAAAGACTGGTGATCAGAAACTTTACTACACCACCTCTCTGCCCCACGCTGACGAAATAATGGTAGTGAAAATTTCAGTCATCAAAAGGATTAGTATCGATTAACTCAGAGTCGAACGCCACAGCCCAGGCATGCGTTAGTGACCTCGGCTACGAAAGTGGTAACCTGTTCCTATTAACCCCAGCCAAATATGACAGTTATCCTATACTACCTCCAGTTAGCTAATTAGTCCACTCTCTGCACTGCTGCCACTTTTTACCGGAAAAATACACGCTCATTAATCCGCAGCAACACTCGCCGAGAAAAACAGGAAAATGCCTAAATAGCCTAAATAGATATACAAGTCTGCACACGAAAGGGCACTTTCGTACGCGTTGTAGGCTTTCCGTACCGGAAAAGCAATCTCGTCGATCACGAAGAATCACTGACTCCAGACTTCTGAAATGACATTCATTCCGAAACACTATGTCCACCCCAGAGGGCCCACGACTTGCCTCCTTAACCCCACGAGTGCCGCCAGCCAACTACTCGATTTCACCAGCTCGAGAACGCTCCACGACCTTGTTTAACCACTAGGCATTCCAACCAGTCAGAATCAGGAGCATAATGTAAGCATTATCGTCAATCTTTCCCAGGTCCTGCTTCCAGCGTTTCGGTAAGGTGCTACAACCTCATAGGATTTTAAGAACGTTTTCTGCAACAGATGTGGGAAACACTGGTAGTCATGGGGAAATTTGTCACTGTTAACTAGCCACGTAAACTCCTACCACAACACATTTAAGCGAATTACAAAAGACCGGCCTATCAGTCCCAGGCAGAAGCAAGCCTCCTTCCCCAGAACCCGACCAAAAGACGGTGGCCAAAGGTAGAGCACGAAGGCACGTCTTCAGGCACTGAGGTGTTGCAGGTAGTCTCTGATGGAGTCAAACAGGGTGCGACAGAATTACCTGTTTCAAATTGCACGCTATTGCTGAAAACTGCTTAATGGATGGCTCTGAGCACTATGAGACTTAACATCTGTGTTCATCAGTCCCCTAGAACTTAGAACTACTTAAACCTAACTAACCTAAGGACATCACACACATCCATGCTCGAGGCAAGATTCGAACCTGCGACCGTAGCGGTCGCGCGGTTCCAGACTGAAGCGCCTAGACTGCTTAATAGAAAGTTTATGTTGGTACCAGGGCTTAGTACGGTTCGAAGCATTACCAGCCAGTATGGGTCGCTGATGAAAGAACAGATAACGTCCGCAACTGAAACGCTTTCCAAGTGTATTGATAACGTCGTACGAATGCAACTTTTGTTTCAGCAACATTTTGACACTGGTTGTATTCATCTAGTTCTGAACCAGAAGTCAATTGCTAGGTGGATGCCGGCAAGTGTGGCCGAGCGGTCCTAGGAGGTTCAGTCCGGAACCGTGCGACCGCTACGGTCGGGCATGGATGTGTGTGATGTCCTTAGGTTAGTCAGGTTTAAGTAGTTCTAAGTTCTAGGGGACTGATGACTTCAGATGTTAAGTCCCATAGTGCTCAGAGCCATAGGAACCATTAGAGATAGGTGGATACGGCAGTTCATAGCAACAGCATCTGCAAGGAAGAAGTCACCAACTGGTAGATAGCGAACTGTTCGCACCCCCCATCAGCATTGCAACAGTAACAGCTTATTTCCAGTGAAGTCCAGAGAGATCATTTCGTCGGCATTCGCAAGCCCTTAACATTGGTTTAACGTAGACTGGGAGTTTTGGCGTACACCTGTAATCCAGGCGACTAGGATGCCATTGTGTGGGAGAGGTCAGTATATCATCGACGGATTCGGTCACCTCGTGAGCTCAGAAGCGTCCACGGTGCTTTCGTCGAGCTGTGGACGCAACCCATATAGCAGCGCAGAGAATTTCGGCGAGTTGTCGCTCCAGTAGTTAGAGAAACCGACCCCACAAGTCCTCGGGAATCCGAAGCGATGAATAAATCATGATTCCTTCGAGAAATCGAAATCAATTGACGGAAATTCTGCGACACAGATGAAGATTTAGATTCCTAACAGAAGTCTGCGATGGATGTTTCATCTGTTTATTCATTTCCCTACAAACTCCAAGTGGTGCAACAATTATTGCCCAGAAGTCAACAAGAACGTCACAAGTTCTTTACTAAGCTTCTGCAGATGACGACACTCAGCTCGATTATTTCAAAACATTCGTGATTTCTGACGGTCACAATTTCACTTATTGGGCTGTGAGAAAAAAGAAAAAAAAACTTTAATTGCTGGGCGCAAAGACCACTTCACAAGCTAAACGTTACTGTCCGATGTGCCATGTCTATGCAGGGCGCTGTGGGCCCATATCTTTTTTTTATCAATGATGCAAGTGGCACTGCAACAGTAACATCTGATCAGTATGTTGTTGGGTTGTAATAGTTGACGACGCAGCAATTACGTCGTAAGAATATCGATCTGTTTATACACTGATAATCACAGAGAACATGGTTGAAGGCACCCCGTAATATCGAACGCCTCCAACCATGTGCAACAAGGTGATCGTGGAGCGACATTCTAGATTGGCATTACATGGGGACACCGTACATCTCTCGTGGTGGTTGAAGGCAATCGCACTGCCCTATGGCAGATAATGCATCAAATAGCGTGACCGTATCGCCAACATTTTGGTGACGATTTCATTTTGATGGGTGATAACGCGCCGGCCGAAGTGGCCGTGCGGTTAAAGGTGCTGCAGTCTGGACCCGCAAGACCGCTACGGTCGCAGGTTCGAATCCTGCCTCGGGCATGGATGTTTGTGATGTCCTTAGGTTAGTTAGGTTTAACTAGTTCTAAGTTGAGATGAAAAAGCTTGCACAGGATAGAGTAGCATGGAGAGCTGCATCAAACCAGTCTCAGGACTGAAGACCACAACAACAACAACAACAACAAGTTCTAGGGGACTAATGACCTCAGCAGTTGAGTCCCATAGTGCTCAGAGCCATTTGAACCTTTTTTTTTTTTTTTTTGGTGATAACGCTTGTGCTCATAGTGATGTTTTCATGATAACGTTCCTTCAGCATTCTAAGATTACCAGAATGGTATAACGTGCCTCTTCCCTGGTCATGAGCCCAACTGAACATGTGTGGGATCGATTGCAGCGAGCTATTTTTGGACATCAACAATGACTATGTACTCTGCGCGGTTTACGCAGAACCGCAATTGACGAGTGGCACAATTTGGACAATAATTGGCTTGATGACCTCGTTGATAATATGCCATGACGGATTCAATCCGGCATCCGAGCATGGAGACATTCCACAACGTACTGACTTTTCCCAGGAGAGCTGTGGAAAAATCCACATCTTAAAGAGACGATTTGGTCGTTGAACAGCTTTTTATTTTTTATTTGATGATACGGATACATTGCAGATGAATACACAGGATGATTCCGCGATGATGTTAAAAGCATTCAGGGATGGTGGCGGAGGATCCATCTATCAGTTTAAGATAAAAGATCCTGGTTCGGAAACGATCGAGTCGAAAATTATAAGAGAAAATCGTTCTGACACCTCTGAGAGTGGAAGACGTGTACCGGAACAATTGTTGCTGAGATTGTATGGTAGGTAACTTTCAAAGATGGTAGTATCGAGCAAATCAAGAAGGAAAGGTACAGTAATCATGGGCTCTAAAATTCGTAACTATGGGCACTTTCTTGTCTTTGGTAGTGTGAAAAAAATTTCTTCTACTGCAGGCTCTTTGGTTTTCATATTTTATGGAGGAGCTATTATGCGTCAAGAGAAGAAAATTATTTCTAGTAAATAGGGGCTCTAAAATGTATACCTTACGAACGATGGGCACTTTTACAGTAGAAAAGATGTATTTTGCAGTAGTGAAGATAAGCAGGTGCCCATAGCTCTTAAGCTGTGCACTTTAGAGCCCATGTTTAGCTGTCTCTTTTCTTCTTCTTCTTCTTCTTCTTGTTTGGTCCCATACCGCACTTCCCAAATATGAATAGCTAAGAGCTCGCCCTAGAAGAGATATGTTTCACAATATCGAAGATGAAGAAGTTCTCATACCTCTTAAGGCATTAAAGCACGCATATTACGGCCCATCTTTGTTTGAGAATTTTTTTCTTGCTTTGGTCCATACTATCACTCCTGAAAGTTGCCTACTCCACAGTCTTAGCAACAATACTACCGGTACATGTATTCCAACGTCAGAAGTATGAGAACGATATTCGCTTATAACTTTCGACTCTATTTCCGGACCAGATTAGTTAGCTAGCTAGTTAGTTAGTTAGTTTTATGTTCCATAGATCATTTGGACGTTTCTTTTATCGAAATTATGTGAAACAAGTCAGTTTACACGATATGTACATTCGATTAGAGTTTATACAAGGGTTATTCCGTAAGTCACGCCATAATGCGAGAACATGAAAATTCCGCGGTGCGCTTTGAACCAATACCGCAGTGTGTATCCGGATGCGAACATAAAGTAGGGTTCTAGTGCAGGAGGTCAAGATAAATACTGAAATGAAACACACGCATTGAAACTCTGTAAATGTATTGTGCACGAGTACAAATGGAACAAAAATGAATCAAAATCAACTACTATGCTTCAAAACAGCCCCCCACTGCATACACACAGCATTGTCAAAGATGGGGAAGGCGCTGAATGCCTCTGGCATTGCCATCAGTGTGTGCCACCTGTCGCCGAAATGCCGTGAGCACATTCACCCCATTCACAAAGCGCACCCCACGCAGTGGTGAATGAAGTCGAAGTCGCTTGGACTTGGGTGTCTTAGTAGGATGGCTGGGGAAGATCCATCTTCTAGCACGGCCAATCTTACACTGCTTGTTTCAGGCGCTGGTACCGAGTCAACCTCGCATGCGATCACAATGTGTCGTTTGATTGCAGTAATGTTTGCTGTGGGCTGCCGAAAGTACTTACTGCGATTACGGCTATGCCGCACTTTCGCAGGATATACCATAGTTTCCCAGACTTACGGAACTACCGTCGTATTAGTGAACACATCATTTTTTTAGTCCGACTCATACAAGTGTTACACCCGAGGATATTATCCCCGGCGGATTCTAAAAATTCGTTCCAGTTTCTACCTTGGTAGCTTCCGGAAAGTGAACCGCCTGTGTCAATGACTAGTAGACTGGCATTGACGAGGAAATGCTGAACAGTTGGGGCAAACCTGACTGCAGCACGCGGAAACGACCGAGCGCCCAATTCTGTAAGCGAAGTATAATGACATTATGGAAGCCCAGAGATACCGACATATTAGGACAAAGCAGAGTTTCGTAAGAAAGGCTAGATATAACGCAGCTTTAAGTATTCAAGTGTCAAGCCAGCAGAACAGAGCCTCTGAAAGGTGAAGTTGCGAAAGGCTGAAAGCAGTAGAAGAGCTGGTAGCGAGAAAAGCCCAGGACACGTGATGTCAGCCATCTCCACCGCCGCAGAGAGCACAGGAAACGCCATCATAAACATCCCATTCTTCTTAACAAATGCCTCATTCCTGACTGACGACTGCTGATGGCCGACTGCCCAGTGCGTAGTCTCAGTCCCTGTTTCGGTGGCGCCGGCCGGGGTGGACAAGCGGTTCTAGGCGCTACAGTCTGGAACCGCGCGACCGCTACGGTCGTAGGTTCGAATCCCGCCTCGGGCATGGATGTGTGTGATGTCCTTAGGTTAGTTAGGTTTAAGTAGTTCTAAGTTCTAGGGGACTGATGACCTTAGAAGTTAAGTCCCATAGTGCTCAGAGCTATTTTGTGTCGGTTGCAGATATCCAGAGAGAGGGGAGGTCGACCCTCGGCGCGCCTAGCTGTGTCTGATCGTCTATGGAACCACGAGACCGGCTGGAAGGACGCTGCTGCTGCCATCTGAACTGCCAACTTCCGAGACAACCCTGATGGGGCGCGGAGGTCATCATCACCCTGCAGTCGTGCTGGAGGCTTCACCTGCGTGAACCGAACGCTGCCCGTCATCCGCCTTCGAGTGGGTGAGTGCCGCTGCTCCTCATCTCGTTCCTGTGGCAGACACCGATGTTGCTTGCTCCTGTCTTCTCAAACGGGGGCTGAAAGCCGACGCCTGCGAGCCAGCGAGTACTTCAGGTGGACGTGGGCCTGATTCCTGAATGTGAATCTTGGACGTCAACGAGTGCACTTTGGAGATCGAATCGTAGAGATGGAGGCTGCCCAAGTTCGTGGGTTGACAGCCGCCCCGTGAGAAAACAGCTGCCACCCGACGCTTCAGTGCTGCAGCGATACTGCTAGTCGACCACACGCCGGCATTCCGCTGCTGAGGAGGCGCCCGCCTGGCTGAAGAGCAGCGCTTTCGTAGACAATTCTGTTTCACTGCCCAATAAATGCGTTATTGTCAGTGTTGTTTTCTTGGCGCTCTCTAGCGTAACTACACTACTAGCCATTAAAATTGCTACACCACGAAAATGACGTGGTACAGACGCGAAGTTTAACCGATTGGAAGATGATACTGTGATATGCAAATGATTAGCTTTTCAGAGCGTTCACACAACGTTGGCGCCGGTGGCGACACCTACAACGTGCTGATATGGGGAAAGTTTCCAACCGATTTCTCATACACTAACAGCAGTTGACCGGGGTTGCCTGGTGAAACGTTGTTGTGATGCCTTGTGTAAGGACGAGAAATGCGTACCATCACGTTTCCGACTTTGATAAAGGTCGGATTGTAGCCTCTCGCGATGGCGGTTTATCGTATCGCGACACTGTTTCTCGCGTTGGTCGAGATCCAATGACTGATAGCAGAATATGGAATCGGTGGGTTCAGGAGGGTAATACGGAACACCGTGCTGAATCCCAACGGCCTCGTATCACTAGCAGTCGAGATGGCAGGCATCTTAGCCACATGGCTGTAACGGATCGTGCAGCCACGTCTCGATCCCTGAGACTACAGATGGGGACGTTTACAGGACAGCAACCATCTGCACGAACAGTTCGACGACGTTTGCAGCAGCATGGACTATCAGCTCGGAGACCATGGCTGCGGTTACCCTTGGTATACTCAACGACGAACCAGGGTGCATGAATGGAAAAATGTCATTTTTTCGGTTGACTCCAGGTTCTGTTTACAGCATCATGATGGTGATATCCGTGTTTGGCGACATCGCGGTGAACGCACATTGGAAGCGTATTCGTCATAGCCATACTGCCGTATAACCCGGCGTGATGGTATGGGGTGGCATTAGTTACGCGTCTCGGTCACCTCTTGTTCGCATTGACGGCACTTTGAACAGTGGACGTTACATTTCAGACGTGTTACGACCCGTGGCCCTACCTTTCATTTGATTCCTGCGAAACCCTACATTTCGGCAGGATAATGCACGACCGCATTTTGCAGGTCCTGCACGGGTCTTTCTGGATACAGAAAATGTTCGACTGCTGCCATGGCCAGCATATTCTCCAGATCTCTCACCAATTGAAAACGTCTGGTCAATGGTGGCCGAGCAATTGGCTCGTCACAATACGCCAGTCACTACTCTTGATGAACTGTGGTATCGTGTTGAAGCTGCATGGGCAGCTGTACGTGTACACACCATCCAAGCTCTGTTTGACTCAATGCCCAGGCGTATCAAGGCTATTATTGCGGCCAGAGGTGGTTGTTCTAGGTGCTGATTTCTCAGGATCTATGCTCCCAAATCGTGTGAAAATGTAATCATATGTCAGTTCTAGTATAATATATTTGTCCAATGAATACCCGTTTATCATCTGCATTTATTCTTGGTGTAGCAATTGTAATGGTCAGTAGTGTAGATCCTCACCACAGCATCACGACTTCAGGAGTCTGGAACCAGACCCCTATACAAGTACACTTACGGTTCAAATGGCTGTGAGCACTATGGGACTTAACTTCTGAGGTCATCAATCCCCGAGAACTTAGAACTACTTAAACCTAAATAACCTAAGGACATCACACACATCCATGCCCGAGGCAGGATTCGAACATGCGACCGTAGCGGTCGCGCGGTTCCAGACTGTAGCGCCTTGAACCGCTCGGACACTCCGGCCGGCCAGTGGTACGAACTAATTCACTTCTTGTGGCGTAACTGTTATTTCAGTGTGTGAATGAATCACAGTATTCATCAAGTTCAGTATCGAATACTTCATATGTGACTACTACTCTGCCACGTCAGTATTTTATTTAATTTTTTTACCTCAGACTGATACATTTACCCTCCCGATCATCTCTGAAAGTTTGTTACATCATCTCGGGATACCCTGTATACGCATCACTCGAAGTCAATTTTTGTTTCCTGTGTCACGAATTTGGAAATGAAGGGGTGATGCAAAACTTTTGTCGATGTGTGTGAAATGGTACGGAATGGTCATTCGATCAGTGCGGCCTAATAATAGGTAGATGGTTTTCGCCACATCCTACACAAACGCACGGGTAAAATGAGCCGCCTAAATTTCGCAGACAGGGAGTGTAGCAGGCCTACCTGGTGGAAGAAGGCGGCGTGGTGCGAGGCTCGGGCCCAGAGCAGCGGCACGCCGGCGGCGGCGGCGGCCATGGCGATGGCTGCGGCGCCCGGCTCTCCGCCCAGCAGCAGTACGGCGGCGACGCGCCGGCCCTCCATGGCGGCGCAGAAGGCGCGCAGCGCGTCCCCCGAGAAGGCGCCGCGCTCGGGCCACGTCACCACCAGCGGCTCCAGCGTCACGTCGGTCGCCGCGAGCAGCGCGCGCGACGCGTTCGCCAGCGACCGGTTAAAGGCGCGGCCTAGCGAGCCGGCGTCGGGCTCCGCGAGGGCGACGGCCACGTGCAGCACTTGCGGCCGCTGCGGCGCCGCCGCCGCCGCCACGCTCAGGCAGCACAGCCACAGCCAGACGCGCACCCTCTGCATCGCTCAGGATCGCGCGCGCACTACTCGTCTCGCGCGGTCCTCTGGCTCATTCCCGAACGTGATTCCTCCTTCACTGCAGCAAAACCTCCCGCGTCGTCGCGAACGAATAGTGGTTCTTTCGTCGACTAGGCACAGTCCGTTTTCCTTTTGCGACTAGCACTGACCACATGACACAACACGACTACTCCCCTGACGATTCACAAGTCGACGGCAGATCAACAAGTCTCTTCTAATATTCAACCGAATTAAAATTTTCCAAACGAACAACACTCTCGTCTACAGAGTCTTTGGTATTTTCTGGAAAAATGTAACAAATCTATCGTTTTCGTATAGGACGCGAAAACCTTCTTCGCAGATATTCACAGTAGAGTCCCTGAAGTCCTACACGACAGCGTGTACTAGTTATCAAATTTAGCGATAAATAGGAATCATTCTTTGACCCGTAATTTGAAGAGCTCGGAAAACAACTGCGACTTCCGTCGTAGAAATAACTCTTCCCCGCTCACTCAGCGCTGCTATTGGATTTCAGTCTGAATAAAAGAGAGAGAAAGGCATAGACGTGCAGATCCCTGTAAGTCGTATCCGCTTCCTTAGAATTTTTTTTTTTCTTATCAGAACCGCGACAATACTGTCGACAAGGCCACAACACCGTGACTAGGAAGTAGCTTCGAGAAAATACTATAAAGATACTCTAAATTATTCGACAACGTCAGATACGACGAATCTCTGAGGAAATTTTATAAGTTTTCTAAAACCAGAGGCCTCGACATCTTTGTAATACAAAAGAGTCTACGGAAGTTAAATAAATACGAAGGCCTGCAATTTTGCGCACAAGGCATCTATAGGTATTGCTCTGTGATGAAACTGGAATGCCACCGTCAGTTATCCGTTAGGATACTTAATTACAATATTCGTCATGACTGTCAGGACTCACTAACAACCATTGCAACACACTCTTAAGAGAATGGTGTCCTCTCCTGAACGACTCTTTCGATGAAAGAATATCGTTTTGTTCCCAACGGTTGCCGAGACTAGTGAAAATATAGTGGTGCGTCAGTCGCTACCAGAAGTTTCCGTATCACAACGTGTAGGACGCAGCCGACCAGCATCTTCCCATGGTGTGACCAGACAACAGGTTCCACTGCGACTCCTGAAAACACAAGAAAACAACTATAAGCATTTCAAAATGACTATGGCGTTAGTGAGTTTACGTACTAGAGGGGTCAATTTGTTTCTCAAGCCGTTATAAGTAGATTTTTACACAGTATTTAATACATCACCTCCGATGGGATCATCGAAAGCTATGCGATTGTCAGGGACATTACGTATACGTGCCGTTGCGCGAAAAATACTTGGCTCTCCTCTTATCGACACAAGACGAAAAGGTAACGTGCATGCCTTCTAAAGTTATTCATCTTAGAATTGTTGCACGAAAAGTATTCCAAAATGCCTTTTTCGTTCTTATAGGTCAAAGGTGTTGTTCACAACATGTTTAAATGTTCGAATAGAGCTCCTTTTAATTCTTTACGTACATGAAATCGTCGTATCATAGATTTCCGCACCTTTTAAAATAATCCCAAGTCTCCAAGCTACATAAATTTGACGTCAAGATGTTCTTAATAGAATAAAATTCTTAAAGGGCGCTCGAAGTTAAAAATCCACGCGAGTAAATCAAGTGTACGTCTAGATCAAGGAGTCGATTCTGTCCGATTTGTCCACCTGCCATCGTACATATCGAACTTTATGTCTCGAAAGAAATGACTAAAATGTGCTAGATCCACATATTAAGCAAGCTATATAATTATTCTTATTATCAGGGCCACATTTTTTTTTTTTTTTTTTGAAAACTGAAACATTCCCCAACATTTGCTTTATACTTTTTTCTTTGTTTTGATTTGGGGATGAGGCACCCAAAGATTTCTTAAGTATTTCTTATAAGATCAGTACAAATGACAAGACGGTGCGTTACGTGTTCCTACCTCCCTCTATATGACGGTACTCTCAGCACTGTCGAACATGATCGTCTTGGTGGTCCAGGTGTTATGATGTGGAGAGAGATAATGTTGCATGGACGTGTTGTTGTTATTGTGCTCTTGAGTCCGAAGACTGGTTTGGTGCAGCTCTCCATGTCATCCCATGCAAACCTCTTCATCTTAGAATAACTACTGCAACATACACACTGTTCAATCCGCTTACTGTATTCATCTTTTCTCTCCCTATGCAAAATTTACCTCGCAGACTGGTACTAAACATCCCTTGATGTCTCAGGATGTTTCCCATCAATCGATACCTTCTTTCAGTGACTTTATGCCACAACTTTATATTCCTCCCAATTCTATCCAGTACCTCTTCATTAGTTACATGATATACCCACCTAATCTTCAGCAGTCTTTTGTAGCACGACATTTCAAAAGCTTCTATTCTCTTCTTGCCGGAAATGCTTGTCGTCCACGTTTCACTTTCGTACATCACTACACGCCAGATAATTACCTTCAGAAAAGATTTCCTTACGCTTAACTCTAAATTCAATATTAAAAAATTTCTCTGCTTCAGAAACGCTTTTCTTGCCGTTGCCATTCCATATTTCATATCTTCTCTGCTTCGGCCATTGTCAATTGTTTTACTGCTCAAATAGTGAAACTCATCTACTACTTTTACTGTCTCGTTTCGTAGCCTAATTTCCTCACCATCGCCTGATTTAATTCAATAACACTGCAGTACAATTGTTTACCATTTGTTGATGTTCATCTTATATCCTCTTTTCAGGACACTGTATTTTCTGCTCAAGTGTTCAACCAAGTTCTTTGTTGTCTGTGACAGAATTACAGTGTCATCGGCAAACCTCAAAGTTTTTATTTCTTCTCCCTGAACTCTAATTCCTTCGCCTATTTTTTCTTTGTTTCCTTTACTGCTTGCTCAGTGTACAGACTGAATAACATTGGGGATAGCTTACAACCCTGCCTCTATCTCTGCTCAACCACTGCTTCACTTTCATGCCCACCAACTCATAAGTGCCACCTGGTTTCTGTACAATTTTCAAAAATGCCTTTCGATACCTGTATTTTACCTCTGATATCTTCAGAATTTCAAAGATTATATTCCTGTCAACATCGTCAACATTCTCTTTGTCTACTATTGCTATAAAGTAGGTTTGCCGTTCCTTACTCCATCTTATAATAGAAGTCGCATGGTCACGCTTCCAACAGTTTCTCCATTCTTCTGTAAATAATTTGTGTGCATGAGCGTACTGACCTAAAAATTTTTGAATACGGTACACTCACAGGGGAGCGTTATTGTGGCACTGTACTCCTTTCTCTTTTCAGTCATTGCAAGGTTGCATTCGGCCCTGGCTTCATTTACATGGACGACAATGCGTAACCGTATCGAACAACCCAGGTGGAGTAGCTCTTGCAACGACATGATACTCGCCCAATGTACTGGTCTGCCCGTTGCCTCCACCGACCAGGGTGGCCGAGCGGTTCTAGGCGTTACAGTCTGGAACCGCGCAACCTCAGAAGTTAAGTCCCATAGTGCTCAGAGCCATTTGAACCATTTTGAACCTGTTGCCTCCGAATTAAGCACGTATGGGATGCGTTGGGGAGACGTCTACAGCATGTCCACATGCACCAGCGACTGTCTTTCAGTTGTCAACAGCGCTGGTGGAGGAATGGGGAGCCCTACCACAAGAACTTATCAACCTTGTGGCCAGCATGGGAGAACATTGCAGACAATTTATTGTCGTCCGTGGTGATCACACACCCTATTAAGAACCATGTCCCGCGATTTGCAATGTCAAGGGACCATCGTAAATTGCGGTGACTTTAGTGTAATTATTATCTTTCAATAAAAGAGCCACTTTTGTTTGTCTGATTACGTCCTTTTTTCGGTTACGCTTTGCACTATACTGTAGCAGCATATACTATCTACGGTATAAGTTTCATCGACCTATGTTCCTTGTCAGTGACGCATTGCGCAAAATATACTTTCCTTCTTCTTAAGTTTTGCACACCAGTGAAAAATCAATGCTGCACAAAAAGATTTTTCAGTTAAAATTTGAAAGTGTAACGTTTGTCCCTTATACTTTTCTATACTATCTGAAACATTTTAAAAGTGAAACCTTCATAAAAGTATAGTCATTAAAGAACTGTTATGCAGATAGTTTTCTTGCTAAGTGTTAACTGAGTATGTGCTGCATTTCCTCTTTAATTAGCCCATATTATTTATTATTAACTAGCTGAGTCCGCGGAATTACCACCTTATGTATTTATTCCAATCTTCCAACAGTACATCATCCTCCCCCCCCCCCTCTTTCTGACAAACTCCTACCCCTCTCACTGTCTGTCACCTCCTCCCTCCTTCTCTGCTCTCTAATATCTCCTTTCTCTGTCTATCTCCTCTGCTCTCCACCCTCTGTCAATCTCCTCCCTCTTAATGTAGGTCAATCTCCTCCTTCCTCATCTATCTCGTCCTCGCCCCCTATACGCTCATCTGCTCTTACCTCTTCTCTCTCCACATTATCACCTCCTTTTCTGTTTCTTACCACGCAGTATTACTTTCCAGATAGTATTGTGTATTTACACCGGAGACGTAGGCACGACGGAGAGGCTTCGTCTCGCTGTAGCCCACAGTGGTTGACAACCCCACAACAGGCCACAGCAGTCCACTCACTCCACCGCCGCCCCACACCGAACCCAGGGTGGTTGTGCGGTTCGGCCCCCAGTGGACCCCGCCGGGAACGTCTCATACCAGACGAGTGTAGCCTCAAATGTTTGCGTATTAGAGGAATTATGGTGTAGGTGTACGTGTAGGCAGTGTTTGTTCAAAAAAATGGTTCAAATGGCTCTGAGCTCTATGGGACTTAACATCTGAGGTCATCAGTCCCCTGGAACTGAGAACTACATAAACCTAACTAACCTAAGGACATCACACACATCCATGCCCGAGGCAGGATTCGAACCTGCGACCGTTGCGGTCGCGCGGTTCCAGACTGAAGTGCCTAGAACCGCTCGGCCACACCGGCCGGCACAGTGTTTGTGCAGCATTCGCCGACATAGTGTACCTGAGGCGGAATAGGAGGAACCAGACCGCATTCACCAAGGTAGATGGAAAACTACCGTAAAAGCCATCCACAGGCTGGCCGGCACACCGGACCTCAACACAAATCCGTCGGGCGGATACGTGCCGGAGACGGGCACGTCTTCCGTCTTGGGAAGCAGCGCATTAGACCTCGCGGCTAGCAGGGCGGGCTTCCAGATAGTTAGTAAAATATGTACCAAGTTTGGCTGAAATCGACCCGGGGGTTTTGGAGGAGTCGCTTGTCCACGTTCACACGTCACATATGTTTCACATTAACATCTTTCGCATACACCTATAGATATATTTCACCCGTATCTCTAGCGAATTTCGTCTTGCAGTTTTGCTTTTAAGCAACTAAATGTTTATGACGTCATACCTCTTGAACAATGTGTCGTACAACGCTATAGTTTTGCAACTACAATCGGTGGTACATGTGAATACTGTATGGGACATTTTTTAGAAAAGAATTAGTAGGAAAGGAATAATAAATTAGAAGATCATGTCTGATACGGAGGTTTTATTGCATGAACACCGAAAACTTTTTCCTTTCACCAATTTGTGAAGGGTGTCTGAGAAAAGAAGTCGTATAATGGTATGAAATTAGGTGCCAAGTTGGTTGCAAATCACGAAGTGCTGTTATTATCGAATACTGGATGAATATGGTTTAGCTATTTTCGCTCCGTGAGCTAACCTTTTTTTACGCCCACTCCCACCCCTTTGAGAGGTAGGCGGTTCTCACTACCACAGTGATTCTTTCCTGAGAGTAAATGATATGTCTACCACGTTTGTTGGTTGAAAGCTACTGTTTTAGGATGAGATGAAGAACATATATGCATACTCTTTTATAGTATGTATGGTGAACAGAGTATTCCCCGAATTGTCTCAGTAATTTGTTCTGACAACCTAATTTTGGCCTAATAGCTCCCGTCCAGGTACAACGATACCCCACAATACAACGCGTAACTACATAATGGTATGAAAATAAAGTTAACAGTCTTCCGCAAAACAGTGTCAACGACAGCGATGACAAGAGCTCGCAGTATCTGGGTATCACCCTAAATGTGAAAAATCCGGTGTTTATTTGCAGATAAATTCTGTTTAAAATTTTGTGTTTTATCGAGTACTTAATCTCAGAATATCACTTTTGAAAGTATTCACAATATATTCTCTTTCCGCCACATGAAGATGCTACTTACCATGCCTGCAATATTCCTAGAGCGCTGGAAGTACGAGTATCTGCATATGCATAGTTGTCAGTGACGTTACGTACTTTGCTATAAAGTTTACGTTGCAACATTCTTTGCTCGTTCACATTTTCTCAAATGAATACATCGAAAGACTGCTACTAGCTGTGATTTTGATCAATGTCTCTATTTATTAATTTCACTACGGCTTGCAAGCATGCTACAAACTATTACACATTTTTCACACTACAAAAATGTTTAAATACTTCATAGCGTGCACACAGCTGTACACCGTTCTTTTCTTGCGTATTGTGAAGTGAAAGTGATACTGTACTTCAGGGCGGGCATCGTGTGTGAAATGTGTAGTACTGAATAAAATAAAAAACGAGCATACTTTCAGACTGTGCATTTAAAGAACACTTCGATATGTAAGCCGAAATAGTTAAGAAAATGCAGTAAGTATATGAACCACACTTGAATAGTTTGAAAAATTTCCAACACAACCAAATTGCAACGGTTTATACTCAGTGAAAAGGAATGCCTACGTGTCACGGAAGAACACATTTAATAGTCACTGTCAACTGATTGGCGCATACACACCACTTGATTGTGTAACCCATAGACTTTTTGTGGACAAACACAGCACGAGGTGAAGCCACCCGGACTGCCCTTGTTAGTACAAAAATAAAGAGAGAGAGAGTTAAATAAAATTAATCCAGAAAATCACGGACCTAAAAATTGCGTAATTAAAAGCTCACTAATTAAATCAGTCAATTTGAGTATAAAACCTAATTTTCACTGGCCAACAAACATCACTCATGTCATGCCTACATGGAAGTCTATCGCGTGGAGGGAGCTAAATGCACTGCGCAACAGAATTAAAGGCTCACATTTCCAAACCTCGTAATTGCCCCCCATTGTGACGCAGAAGTTCGAAATTTAGCTTTAAGGCGCCTACAACCTTCCTCTGTAATAGTGCAAAAGCGTAGCACCCCGCGACGTAACCCGCGGGTTTGGCGACGTTTCAAACAGTAAGGTGTCGACACATGCGAAAAAAAGGCCACAGCTCGGAAGTTCATGTAAGCTATTAAGTAGTTTAACGACGTCACATTGGCACCAAATTTCACCACAATTCTACCCAACGCCTCCTGGACCTGTCACATGATTATACGGTGGCCAAAACCACTCTTACTCACATTTCACCCCTTCTTTTGAGCCGGCGGTGTGGCCGAGCGGTTCTAGGCGCTACAGTCTGGAACCGCGCGACCGCTACGGTCGCAGGTTCGAATCCTGTCTCGGGCAGGGATGTGTGTGATGTCTTTAGGTTAGTTAGGTTTAAGTAGTTCTAAGTTCTAGGTGACTAATGACCTCAGATGTTAAATCTCCTAAGTGCTCAGAGCCATTTGAACCTTCTTTTGACGTCTCTGCCATGAAGGTCAGAACTTCGGCTAATAGCGTTGAAATCACGCGGCTTTCTTACGGGTGGCCGAGGAGAGCTCTTCGGGCACACTGCCGTTCACACTCGACGCGAAAATGCCTCCGGTGGTGGCACAAAGGGTGTAAACGAAACTACCCCTTTCCCTGCGGCGTTGGTTCCCCCACATTTCGTGGTTGAAAACGACGGTTCGCAATGAGATGAGCAACAGGAACAGGTTCTTTACCATCTTTGACACTGCTGACATCCTCGTAGGTTTTAACCCTTGTCCAAGGACATTGTGGGAGGCTATATCCCCACTTAACGTGATCGCACCATTTTGGTGTTCAGCGGGACCGCAAATTTTGTTCTCGTGTACAGGTAGGAACCACTAGGGACCGCCCAAAATCATTCACTGAAATTTGAATGTGATCTGAATCAGCAAAGGGTATCTATGCTTTTTCAGCCTTTCTGTTTCCTGCCCTCCTGTGGCGTGATCACGCGGGAGTGCAACATTAACACGTGCACGATTAATGCGGCAAAGCATCCCTCTAAGGACCCCAGTTTGGCAAAACCCTAGGTGCCACCCATGTAACTTTGTTAATAAAGATACATTTCAGACCTCTCACTGATTATCAACTTACTAAACAGTTTAGTAGTTCCAGCTTAACCAACAAGTCTTATTGTGTTTCTGCGACTGATTTAATTGCAGCTCCTATGGTTTAATGAGGAATGTCTGTTTTATGTTATACCGAAAAAGAATTTATTGCTATGTGTCTACTGGGAGATTGTTCTTGCTCACTAAGTGTGGTGTGCATACTGTAAGACCTTCGGTACACACACCATCAGATTATTTGACTTGTCGCTCTAACGAAGTAGGCGAGTGTCAGCAATATGTCTCGTGGTCTTATCGTGGCGTGTTTATCTTCTGCCGTTAGGTCAGACGATAGAAATGCCACTTGCACGCTTAGAGTAACAGATTGACAGTGACCAACTTTAAACAGAACTTGATTAATTTTCACGCTTGATTCTGGATGCTGTTTACAATTGACAATCTGAAGTTCCTTTGGTCTTGGTACGTTAATCTTATTGGCTCTGAGCACTATGGGACTCAACTGCTGAGGTCATTAGTCCCCTAGAACTTAGAACTGGTTAAACCTAACTAACCTAAGGACATCACAAACATCCATGCCCGAGGCAGGATTCGAACCTGCGACCGTAGCGGTCTTGCGGTTCCAGACTGCAGCGCCTTTAACCGCACGGCCACTTCGGCCGGCGTTAATCTTATTCTCACATATCTCTGATACTTGACAAAGGGTCTATACATTTCTCTTCATGGCTATGCACAGGAATATGATAATCTTATTAGGCGCAGACTGAAACTTGACTATAGACTGGTACAGACTAATACAGACTGGTACAGACTAATGCAGACTGGTACAGAGTGGTGCAGACAAATGCAGACTGACTAATCGGAGGTCTGTACACTCATTATAATATCTCGCGCGTTCGGGTATCACTGCGCGAGTGTGATCCGCGAGAAGAAAAGGTTCTACGTTAGCAGCAATCTCATTGGCTGCGTTACATGTTAATACGCGGATCGGCGGAAGCAGAATTTGGTCCGTCTCTACGACAGCGCCATCTCGTAGTGCGGAGACGGACGAGCACTGCGCCTGCGCTGTTGCGCTTAGCGGGGCGCGCTCTAGTGGGAAAACTATGTACGCGCTGACTGCGCGGAATTATGTGCACAACACTAAGTCTTTGTCAGGTCACTTCGCATACTGTCTAATCTAATGTTATCTAACGAAATTGAATTAAGCATGATGGGTGCACGTTATTAGGCAGCTGTGACCCAGACGAAGTGTGTGATGTACTTTTGTACAGTTGGTCAGATAGTCAGCATTAGCAAGACGAAGGTATGGCAGCCTAAAATGTCACTATTTCGTAGTGGTTGCACATCCTCCAGGTGCCGTAGCTGTGCCTTCCAAACCTTGAGACCAGAATACTTGATAAAGATACTCATCTATTCAGCGAAGAAGATGCTTCAAAAATAAGCAGTGATGTGTATGTGAAATGCGTAGAAGCGGCGACAAATCGAAGGGTCAGCATTCGTCTATGAGCTACTTGAATTTATTATTACTTTGATTCATTATTCTGAGGATTACGTTTGTACTCATATAATTCCTCATTTTCTTCCTCCCAAAATTTTTCATCAGTTCACTGTTTTTTATCCCATTTTTGTGTTCACCTCGCAGTTGATGAAAGTGGCTTCTCTGCAAATTTGTGATTACTAATTATGGTTCAATATTTTTCTTTTCTATTCAAGAAGTACAGTCCGCCGCGTGCTAGATCTACTAGAAGATTGTACTGTGTGTGTACTTTTCGTCATCAGATAGTCTGTACTGGAGAGATGGGGAACGCTTTACTGTCGTTTAACAGCGTAGATACAAGACGTGCTGATAGTTTTTAAAAACCGTTATTTTATTCCACACATGTGCAGCTCTTCGTGATTTGGAGCGAAGGCATAATAATATACACTCATTCGACATATAGGTACGCAGACTTTGGTGACCCACTTGGTACTCAGCACGAGACTATATATATGGTGGTTTAATTACATTGCCCGTCATTCTGATTTTCACTCATAAAATGGATACAGAGACGTATATATAGGAAGCTCTTATCATCTTTGTGTACATAATGCAATCCCACGTTTCACCCAGCACACGGAAGCTGCCTTCATTGGGATGCTATCTAGGCAGTATAGTTAAACCCTAACTCGCATTACTATATTAATAAAGACAATTTTCATGCATGCAAATATCCTAGCGCTCTGCAATTTCACGGTTGCCATTCAACGAATTTTGCCAACAACGTTGTACCACAATCGTCGCTGAAATGCTTCTGATCTTGAATACTCTTTGTGAAATAGCTCTGTATCCAATGTGAAAAGAGGAAGTGTTCATTTAGTCATTCTGTAATAACTCCGTGCAGCAAGAGGAAGTACTCATTTCGTTGCTGAGCAGGGCTGCGCCATGTTTTCTCGTTTACGAAATTTTCATTCCCTTTTCCTATGTACTTCCGTTCCTTATCAGATTCTGAACTAGACTTGCAAAAGCGCTTCCTGTTGTGTTATCTCACTCAACTTTATGTCTACAGCACGGGACATGCTTTGAAAGCAAAGGTGTGATAAAATCTACAGCATTCTCGATAAACGAAAGTTACTGTACAGCAGTGTTTGAAAGAGCCATGAGTGAGGTATCAACGCGCAGCCGCTTCTCTCTCATTCCTAAAATTGGGGGTAAATAAAGTATCAACGTACTTCAGAACGATAATAAAATCACCCCTTTATTCAGCAGCGGTGACCTGATTTCTTCTGCTTATGAGTGATCAGAATGGGGAAAGCGTTAATTAACTGAAATTGGCTGCGCCGGTTAACTATGAGCGAATTAGCGTCCGTATTTTTAGCTGCCCGGAAACGCCTCATCCTATTACTCCTCCAAGCCTTCTTTATTTAAAGCCGATACGATATAACGCTAGATTCTCGTAACAGTTGCGTGGTCCACCTTTACTACATTCAATAAATGAAATTTATCTTGAGGAGTAGCTCTTAAGCACTGTTGCATACCTAATACGTGACGTCAGTAATTATGTATATTTTATTCATTAGATCAAATGCAGCGTATAAGGTCACACAAACAAATGCTTCCTTCGCTACTGTCTTCTCACCCCCTCCTCCTCCCCTCCAATTTCTCTGCGTACGTACATATGTTGTAATTCAGATACCTCACATATTTCTTATATAATAAAGAGGTTGCTCAACTCAAGTATGCACAAGAAAATGGTTTAAAGTCTTACGTGTTCGTAACCTCTTGCTCTTAAATCCGCACGGAGTTGACGTATGTTACTTTGTAAGAATTAGGCTACGATTCTGCCAATTACTACTAGACATTGCACTTTTTCAAAGTGTTTTAAACAGATTATTGACGTTTCTTTTAAGATATTTAACTTGGGAAATATAATTTACTTACATCTTTGCTTACAAATAACGGTATTAGAAATGTATCTCTAAAACTTTTAAGTTCCCTAATAAGAGTATTCATAATTTGGGATTGTAGGGCAAAAATATTAATTATATGTCAAAGTAAATTTTTGGCGTTTAGATTTTTGTATAATTTTCTCTTAATTTAGTTCCTACTACGTTTCAACAATTGCAAACCATTATTTCGTTGAAACTATGTCAAATAAATTAACAAAATTGTTTGTTAATCTTTTCATGAGCTATGTGCAGCGCCATACAGTGACTAGACTGTGTTGGAAAGCGGTTGATTTGGACTTAATTAACCTTACATTAAAAGTACATAACGTTTTCGAAGATAGTTTCTCTGCAGCTCTTGTATAGTTGAAAATTATGTTGTTACTTCAAATCAGAGAGCTTAGCTGATCGCTGGAACTACACTGTGTAACACAATCAAAAGGTCGATTTTTCGAAGCCAAGTAATTGTTTCTCATTGCCACGTAAAAGTTTAAAATTCGGATCAAAGGTGTCTACAATCCTGCTCTGTAATAGTAGAAAAGTGTGGGGCTCTGCAGCGTCACCCTGGGCTCAACAACCCAACAGACAGCAAGATGTGAACACATGCGAAAAGACGGCCGGACCTCAAAGTTCATGTGACCTGTAAGATGTTAATAATGTCACATTGGCACCCAATTCTCAGCAATGCATCATGGACGTGTCACGGGATGGTAAGGTTACCACATCCTCTCTTACCCTGAAAATATTATTTCGAAATTTCAATAACAAACTTCTCTGTGGTACACTACGCCTCCCTTGTAACGTCTGACTCTGGAGTTCGTCGAACGTTTCTGTAACGCTCTCACGCTGACTAGCTGATCCTGTTGACGAAACGTGCCGCTCTTCTCTATGTCTTCTATCAGTCCTACCTGGTATGGAACTCGTATTGATGATCAGTACTCAAGCATCGCTCGAACAAGCGCCTTATAAGCCACTACCTTCGTGGATGAGTTACATTTCCTTAATATTCTTCTGATGAACCTCAGTCTGGCGTCTGCTTTTTCTACTATTTGTTTTATGTGGTCATTCCACATAAGGTCGCTCTGGATACTTGCTCTTAGATTTTTTAGGGTACATATTGATTCCAGTAGTTTGTCATCATTAGTAGAGTTTTATAGAAGTAGATTTTTTCCCCCTATATGTGCGCCGTATGTAACATTTATTCACGTTCATGGTCAATTGCCAAAGCCTGCACCATTCATCATTCCTCTGCAGCTCATTCTGCAAATCGATACCGTCTTCCAGCGTTGCTACTTTCCTACAGACAGCCGCATCATCTGTGAATCATTTATGTACTCGTACATTGTAAACAGTAACGGTCCTAACACACTTCCTTCAGGTACTCCGGATAATATCTTTACATCTGTCGATCTGATTCCGTTAATGCCGACATGTTGAGTTCTGTCCGCAAGGAAATCTTGAATCTAGTTGTAAATCTGTTCCGCTCTTCGACAACCTCTTATTACTGCCATATCCATGTGGTCACAGAGAAACTTATACATTTTAGTCCTTGGACGCTTTTTAACATGAGCACAAACGGGACACACTTGTGGAAATTCCCACTTCTCGAATTTCTGTAACTGATTGTACGGATACGCCATCATAATAGGCAAAACGTCTACAACCCTGTTTCAATATATATTTAAAATTTCCTGCTTTGCTTCTTGATCACATAATATTATAATATTCCTTACTATTTCGCTATCCTCGAGATGAATCGCCCGTCCCTTCTTGCGAACTGAAGACATTATGTAGGCAGCACATATAATCCCAGAGGCTAACGGCTCACCACTAATTGTATTGTGCACTGCTCTTGACAAAAGAAAAATTATAATGAAACAAAACAGCAAACCTATACCGATATAAATAACTGAAAACCATTATGTACTAATGAAAAAAATCGAGAGCGTGACTGGCGAAAAACAAGGCACTACTCAATGGGCAGCAAAGTTTAGCGCAACTTGCTTCTAGCCTAACGCACGTGGCCAGGAAACACAACGTCAAAGTTGTGCTCGGAAAAAGATCCTGATTGAGAGGGACCAGAGATTCTTTTCACGGCTTGTTAATCAAAATTGCTTCCAAATCCGACAAGAATTGCTGCAGGCAGTAAATGAAGGGCCATCCCAACATGTTAGCGAGAGAAAATTGAAACGGGATCTGCATGTAATGAACATTTGGAGTCGGTCAATTAGATCCTCAGTGTGTGGCTTAACCCGGACGCGACGCGCCTGCGTAACCTCGTGGTCTTATTTCCTAACCAAATCTAGGAGGTTATCAAGACCGGGGGCGGAATTACGTGGTACTAAATGATACTCGTAATGATTTCTCTAAGAATGAAGAATTTTTTGTCTGTCCTGCTATTCCTATCAGTTCAATGTTTCTTTTTTTTCCAGAAACCATCTAACAAACTTCTAAGTTTCCCTGTAACCGCAGCCTCCTCAAAATTGACGAACACGATTCGGTGTTACGCTTTGTTGAAGTTTCACTACATGCTCACCGAGCTTTCCTGCCCGCCATCATGAGAGTACCTGGCGCTTTAATCTCAAAATTATTTGCTCCATTTCGCCTTTTTAACCGCTTTCCTTAATATCTACCTGTTGGAGTCCTCAGTTATACGGTATCCAATTGTACTGTGTACACCGGTCCAAATATTTTTTTTTCCTTAAATTCTCGATCTGCATCCCCTTTAATCAGCCCTAATGGAGGCGTATTCTGGCGTTTCTCTATTGCAGAAGTGCAGTTTTTCAGTCCTTTATTGGTATCTTGAAAATTTTTCGCTAATATGCAGCGCAGGTATTCTACTTCAGCAGAATTTACATCTCGTCTTGAGCCCTAGTGATACCGCACAGTACAGCTATATTACTGTAAAACCGACTGCTAGTAACAAGTCGACATTTCATTTTCATAAATGGAAGTTTAATGACATCGCAGAATGAGAACAAGAATGAATGAATCAGAAAAAAGTCACGTAGTTTCCTCTTAACAAATTAAAAGTTCAGTTTCAAACCAATTACGGCACCTCATACAATATAATGTCTTACTACTATATTTTTTCAGGAAGTTACCATGTGCCTCCATTTGTCTACGTTCCTCATTAGAACAGACTTTTTTAATGATACTAACAAACATAGATACCTCCGATACATTTACCGACACAAGCAGTCTATGTGAAATGGTACATTCGGCTTTTCAGTAGCACAATAAATAGACAAAAATAAGTTGTTATGCATTGCAAATACGCAAAAGAATTATTTTACAAAACTGTAGTATGGGCTTCGTTTACTTTCACCATGTAGTCTGCGAGACTGAGAACTGTCGCTTATGTTATAAATGAAAGTGGACGACCTGCCAAATGCATGTGAAAGTTCTCCCACGTTTTTGTCCTCAAAAAAGTTAGCACTATTTTTTGTCCATAAAGAGAAACATATAATGTAGTGTTTGTCTCTTAAATGCTTAATGAGTCTAAAATTCATTTGGTATCCAATAAGCGTGAAATTATTTTATTTTACAACCATTCGAAGGAGGTGTGGGTGCCTTTATGAGAACTGCCATAGCAATTTTGTTTCCAGGGTACGCTGAACAGGTTTAGCCCCTTCAAAAAAAGGGTAGATTTATGCCGGAGCGCATTTCCCCATTTTGTGGAATCACTCATGTGAGCAAGAGGCAACAATATCCATGTTACATTCTGATTACGAGCTATGTTGGCGGGGCACTGAGGAAGGCAGATAAATTATTGAGGAAATAGGACACTCAGTTACTACGTGGATGTAAATGGCAAACCAAAGCGGAAAGCAGGTCGAACGCTGATGTTCCGCCAACACACATTAGTTTACAATCAGGCAATGAGAGTTAAGAATAAAAGCGCCGGTGGCCATTTTGTAAATGTTAGTCTGGTACTTATGGAAATATTTAGGGCAACCACTGAGAACAAAAGAACAACAGGTAGATTTGAATTTCACTCAACTGGAATACTAGCACAGTGTCAAATTATATATACTATAAAGCTCTCGGTTTAAGATAAGGAGAAGCTTGGATATATTTAGTTTTATCTCCATTATTCGTAAACTTTTCCATTGTACTTCCGCTGAAAGCAGAAATATAATAGTATACATCCTTAACTGAATCAACGCAATTATCATCCAAAGAGCGCTGATAAGGGTCAAAGGTGGATCAACGCGTTACTGACTTGCTCAATGTGTGAAGCTCTTCAATAAATCATCCATTTTTCTGATATTGTAATCATTTGTTTGTCTGTACATGTATACCGCATATACACATTTCCGTCCAGTTTGGATAGTTCCTTCGTGGTGCATAGTGTTTTTTTAGTATACATTCGAGTTAATGTACTGTTATCGTTCTGGGATTTACAGGCAACAAAGAGTTCCAGATATTTAGATCAAGATAATATGTTCCCACATACCCTTAGATTGAAAACGGTTCCTCACATAACAGTTCCTTCTGTCTGTAGTGACCCATGAACATTTAAAGACTCGCGGAAAGAGTACACACACTATATTCTACAGAGAGAATATGATGTAATAATGTCACAGATGTGAAACATAATTTATAATACGCATCCGAAACTGGGGGAATTCACTGCACGTTGCTGAAGAAGAAGACAAAGACTTCAGTAAGTGCGAATTGCTAAGTAAGAAATGGTTAGGAGCGCAGAGAGAACTCAAGAGTATAGACATTAACATGTTTGAAACATGCTGTAGCAGGAAAGAATGAGCTGATTTAATGCAAACTTAGCGGATGCAGAGAACACTGTACTAGTTGTGAGATGAACAGAGATAGCCTTAACCCAGTCGACGTCAGCCAGTATTAAACGAAGTGGAAACTTGAAAACGATTACCAGTATGCAACGTCGACGTCAGAGGGCTCGATATTACTGAGTGAGAGAGTCGGAAAGTGTAAGAGGGATCGTCCTCTTGTAAATAGGTTTGGCATAGAGAGACAGTAAGGCTTGTCTGTGAAATTAGTGGTCGGAATCTAATCGTCATTTTTCTTCACCAGATTCTGATTAATCTTTACGGAGTTGCGTACAGGGTAGCGCAAAACAGATGGTAGATTGTATGTTTCTGTTGTGGTTTAGTTCAATGCCGTAAATGATCGTCCTTGTGATACTGTTGCATTGTAGCTCTGTACATTCCGTAGTTCAATTACCGACATCTCAATCCATATTTCAGAATGGAAGCAGTAACACTGGAACAGCGTTTGTTGATCACAAAATTCTGGACGTGGTGAGACACGCATTCAGCGGCACGCTGGTCCACGAAAAGCACCGTCCTTAATGACCAAACCTCGGTGACACTGTAGTATTGTGATGACTAAATTCAAGCTTCCTGTGATGCAGATTTTGCCTAAGGTTTTCCCTGTTTTTAACAGGTTGATTAATTGTTTTTGAAAGACCATATCCTACATGACTCCATGAAGGGAGTCTCAGGACGACCAACCTCAGTCGTAACGCTGGAGAATGTGGGACGTGTGCGGACCTTATCCTGTGAGGATCCCACAACATGAAGAACACGTAAAAACTCAGTATGTCACGATGACCTTTCCAGAGAATAATGAAATGGTACCAACCTTAGAAAGACAGGTGTGTGGAGCTGTGATATTCTGTTGGAAATGAGATGACTGAGGCCTCTGAAAATACAACAGTCGATACGGATCAGATCTGATTAGGTGATGAGGCACCCTTCCACCTCATTGGGTACGTCAATAAACAGAACTGGCGCCACTGGGCTACTGGGAATCCATACGTTCAAGCGGCAGCTCCTCCTCATCAAAAAAAAGTCACTGTTTAGTGTGCAGTCAGAACAAAATGCATTAATGGGCTCATTTTTATTGACAGACGTGTCACAGCAGACAAATACAAACGTGTACTGGAATATGAATTGGTGCCGGCTGTGCGACGCAGCCAAATGCTCAGGAACTACTGGTTCATGTAGGATGGAGCACGTCCACACCGTACTGCGGACGTCTTCGATTTCTTTCAGGAGACGTTCAGAGATCGAATCATTGCCTTGGACACCTTAGCATGCACTGTAGGTGTTGTGAAAAGGTCCCCTTACAGTCCCGTTCTCAATCTGTGTGTTTATTAATTATGGGGTTATCTGAAGGATTGGTAATGCAATTTTCAGAGAGATTAGTACAGTCTAAGATAACGTTCTACAGAAAGTCATAAAGGAACTTAGTTCATGGCTCTACACAGTCGTTGCTGCAGAAGAAAAGCTCTTTGAAAACTTTATGCATTAAATTTCAGGCTGTCTGCTATTGGGTTTAGGCCTCTTAGAGGTTGCCAGGACCAGATCTTTAGCTTACGGCAAATAATGGAGAAGTGTTATGAATGGAACAGGGAATTGTATCTATGCCTTATAGATCTAAAAAAGGCATATGACCGGGTTCCTAGGAGGAAGTTATTGTCTGTTCTACGAGATTATGGAATAGGAGGCAAACTTTTGCAAGCAATTAAAAGTCTTTACATGGATAGCCAGGCAGCAGTTAGAGTTGACGGTAAATTGAGTTCATGGTTCAGAGTAGTTTCAGGGGTAAGACAAGGCTGCAACCTGTCTACACTGTTGTTCATATTATATGTGGATCATATGTTGAAAACAATAGACTGGCTGGTTGAGATTAAGATGTGTGAGTGCAAAATAAGCAGTCTTGCATATGCGGATGACTTAGTTGTGATGGCAGATTCGATTGAAAGTCTGCAAAGTAATATTTCAGAGCTAGATCAGAAATGTAAGGACTATGGTATGAAGATTAGCATCTCCTAAACGAAAGTAATGTCAGTGGGAAGGAGATATAAACGGATTGAGTGCCAAATAGGAGGAACAAAGTTAGAACAGGTGGACAGTTTCAAGTACTTAGGATGCATATTCTCACAGGATGGCAACATAGTGAAAGAACTGGAAGCGAGGTGTAGCAAAGCTAATGCAGTGAGTGCTCAGCTACGATCTACTCTCTTCTGCAAGAAGGAAGTCAGTACCAAGACTAAGTTGTCTGTGCACCGTTCAATCTTTCGACCAACTTTGTTGTATGGGAGCGAAAGCTGGGTGGATTCAGGTTACCTTATCAACAAGGTTGAGGTAATGGATATGAAAGTAGCTAGGATGATTGCAGGTACTAGTAGACGGGAACAATGGCAGGAGGTTGTCCAAAATGAGGAAATCAAAGAAAAACTGGGAATGAACTCTATAGATGTAGCAGTCAGGGTGAATAGTCTTAGATGGTGGGGTCATCTTACACGCATGGGAGAAACAAGGTTACCCAAGAGACACATGGGTTCAGCAGCAGAGGGTAGGAGGAGTCGGGGCAGACCGAGGGGAAGGTACCTGGATTCGGTTAAGAATGATTTTGAAGTAATAGGCTTAACATCAGAAGAGGCACCAATGTTAGCACGGAATAGGGGATCATGGAGGAATTTTAGAAGGGGGACTATGCTCCAGACTGAACGCTGAAAGGCATAATCAGTCTTAAATGATGATGATGATGATGATGATGATGATGATGATGATGATGCTATAGCATATTTTTGATCTATCACCCCATGTTCTGTTGCAGTAAACGAGAACTTTCTAACACCGATTTTGCGTCTCCTTGTATGAGGCAAGATGTATCCGAAAGATATGTAGACCATCTTTCATTCCATGTCATGAAATTTAGAACTCAGTACCTCAGGCATTTACAGTTCTCTAATTGTAATCATTTGTGAAACCGCAGTAGTTTAGGTGTAGGACTCTTATTCGGGAAGATTGAGCTCAAATTTCCATCTGGCTACCCTTTAAGTTCCCCTAAATCGGTTACAATAAATTCCGGGATAGTTCCTTGTTAAGAAAAAGAACACAGCCAACTTCGTTCATTATCATTGTCCTGTACGAGTCTGGGATCTGTCTTTAGCCGCATCGTCATTAGCGGAACGTAAAACTCTCACCTTCTTTCCTTCACTTGGTACGCCACAAATGTGGAACATAGTAGCGCACGTTAGTCACATGTATCCTTCGCGTTCAAATTTTCACACAAGTTTGTGTTCATTTGTAGTGCTGAAATCACAGAACGTGAAGAGCACTTCCGTGCCGACTGACAACCAATCTATACCTCAGACTACAAATGCTTTAAAACAATACACAGTAGCATGATAAATAACCGTTAATCTAGTACATCAGCCCCTTGTAAGTCGTTTTCTAGACGTTCATTGCATTCATGTAACCGAATGCCAAGTTGGTTACCACCATAGCTCTCAGAAAAGTAAAGCGCGAATTGTTAAACAGAACAGGCTTTGCTTGAGCTACACAACATTCATTCACTTTGAGTTAGGTGATATTGTCATGCCGCTGAGTGTCGTCGTGCATACGAACGAGGGCCACCATATTCACGATTAGGAATATCGTGTTAGCGACGGAGAGGGCTGGGACACCTTCGATTGAATGATCAGTCGAAAAACGTTTTACGAAAACGGAATACAAATTGTTGGTCTTACGATACAACAATTACTGGAAAAAATTTTTGTTCCTTATAACATAGTACGAGATTCTAACTCAGAGATGCGTATTTTCTGATGACCGTGTGCGGAGTATACATTTCTGTTAACCATTCGGTGTGCGACTAGTCATAAGTACATTAGTTTACATGACTGACACGAATTTGCAAATCATATAGTCGTGTCAGCCAGATGCTTGTTTTCATTGCAATAAATAAAGAAGTTAAACAGGAGCTATTTGTGTAACGGGAGTAAACGTCGTTTGCATTCGCCTGGCTCGCAAGCGTTCGTTTCCATGCGGGTGGGCCGACGAGTAGTGAATTAGCCACTGTAATGTATGAGCGCATTAAATGGAATTTACCGGCTACGCCGCTCTCTCGCTCGCCTTGTTCAACATTTTTATCAAATTCTTCCACATTGCTCTAAATGAACCATGCATCACTGACTTCGAAAACAAAACATTTAGTGGCAATTTGGTGGGTGCGATTCATTAGGTATGTCCCTAAGCTCACGGTTACATAATACCCTCCGGTTTTCTACTCCCACATACCATAAGAGAGCTTCATTAAACGTAGAAACACCTTCACCAACATAACCCTGTAACAGTCTCGGAGAATACTGTTCCTTAGCACATGACAAACTGTGTCATCGTATGATGACTTATTTGCAGCATCAGTATCATCATTGTATTCTCCATAAATGACTGTTCAGTTGTGTATCTGTACTGTTTCGCACCTCCCTAATCTTCTGTAAACTAAATAAGTTGAATCGAAATGGAGCATCCTTAAGCAAGTTGACAACTCACATAAGAAACGATGTCAAGTATGAATTGAATAGTAAACAACAAATTATGTGAAACCGACTGTAAACTAGGGGAAACGAACTTAATTTCTAATCTCAAGCTGGAAGCTGCTACAAAATCAGTATCGTACGACATATTTCCCAGTACTGTAATTTTTTGTGTGGGAAGTATATTGATATGTTGCATGAATTAATGTTATTCACCAGAACAGTCTTAAATAGGACTGACAAGCTAAACAACGCTTAGGGAAAGAGATGGTTTTGAAGGCTGAAGGTTGAGGAAATACACTCACTTAAATATTGCAAATAGGAGATAACTGTTTGTATCACATCCTATTTTTAATAAATATGCATTTTTATGTATTAAGAGTACTTTTCATAAATCGGTGGAGTTTGTTTCAAAATTATTACATATACCTCATTTGTCTACTATCTACATGGTATGCCTCCTTGGTGGACAGATGTACTTTCAATAATAATAAAAATAATAAGAGCAATAATAGTGATAATAATAATAAACGTGTAAATGTACCGGGATAATTTCTCCAGTCTTAAATTGCCTTGATTACTTTTGTGGGGATACACTAAAGGCCATGTCCTGCAAGACATCAACTGATAAGTTTAATTAGGGAAGCACACCAATCCTTGCCTGCTATAAGGCCAATTGAAGATTTCCAAAGTTCTAGGCGACCAAAGAGAGGGCACGAATATTCTTAGAACAAGTTGAAACATGGTAATGATGAATAAATGTTGTTGTTGTTGCTGTTGAGATATATGACATGTTTCACTGGTGAATAATAAAAAACACTTGTAAAATGTACATACACCAACACACTGAACTACGTAATCAGATAAAACAAAAGTAGGAATTTCTGTAGTCAGGATACTAACATACTACAGCAAATACCTCCAGTTGGCCGATCACTGAACTAAAAAGTAATGAGTCAGACATTTTTCAACACATTAAAATGTACAACATAATAGTTTACTCTGGAGCACGAACTATTTTAAAAATGTTAAGCCCTTGCTAAAATCTTCTCATCGCCATATTCGATAGAGAATAAGTCTCCACCGAATTTTTAAAGAATGTATAGTGATCTCCATTAAAATGGAGCTGTGTGTACCACAGGCACCAACAGCAGTCAGGACCTCTTGCTGGAATGTATGGCATCGACCAGTATGGAGAATAGTCATTTCCGCAAACCATTACGGATGAACTGAATAGAAAATATCACATTAGCTGAAACCCGTTGAAAAGTAAGAGTAACGAATTCAGTATCAAATTTAAAGTTGGAACTTCTTTCCCGAAATAATAAGAATAAGACAGTTGGATGACTGGTTGCGCCAACCGATGCTTATCGTCCGCCAGTTCCAGCCATTCGTCCTCCCATCGACCATGACTTTCGGCCTTTACGGCATCGTAATATGATCCATTGAGGGTGACAGAATTTTGTAAACGTATAACAGTAAAATCCATTATGTCGTTATTGCTCATTTTTATACCTGTTTTAAAATAAATAATCCTTTTTGTAATATTCGTTCTCATTGTATGGCAACACCATCTCAAGAATCTTTATCGTGGCTCGATATCCTGGACATATTAACACAATATCCGTCTGACGATGCGCATGTGTTTCAGTATTTTTAATAAACAGAACACTAAGAGAGGCTTGTTGCTGTTTTTCCTTTCAGCAATAATCCTCTAGTGCACATATTACGTGATGGCAACGTAAAAAGTTTCTGTGGAACGATGAACATAAAAAAGTATCATTTGCAGAATATGTGCTCCGAAAAACTGTCCTGTTAGGCAGCTTGGGGCAGGACTGAAGGAAATAACACTAATGCTTAACAGACCTATTCAAGCTCTTGACTGAAATATACGTCGTATTAGGAGCAGCTAATATCTTGAAAGGGTAATGAGTCCTTTCCTTACGTTCAAATGTTACACTATTCGATAGTGGGATGAGATATACAGTTTTCAAACGCATCAGCTCATTAAATTTCAAGACCTAAAAAAAGCTTTATAGACCATCAAAATTTTACGTATTTGAAATAATGGTATTAGACGATCTTCTAGAATTTAGATTTTAATTTGAATTCCTAAGACATTCGCAATCTATTTTCATCTTTCTTATAGGTGTAAGTGCCAAAAACTAGGCCTATTCCACTTTTTACACCCCTAGATACATCGTCCACTGTGTCGAAAATACGGAGTAATCACGAGCTAACTTTGCTAGTGTTATTTTAGTCTAGAACTTTTAAACCAATAAATGACTTATCTAAATTTGTTGCTTCTTCCATGACACGGTGGAACGGTTACCAGTTTTATAGGTCATTCGCCATTCTGTTTAAATTTGTTACTTACCTTATAATGAGAAATTGCCCTTGTCCTTATTTGTACAATTACTTTCAATATGGGAGTGTTATTTCAGTCTACGGCGTTTTAAACCAATAAATGAATCATCTAAACTTATTGCTTCTTCCATGACACGGTGGAACGGTAATCAGTTTTATAGGTCATTTGATATTCTGTTTAAATTTGTTACTCACCTTATAATGAGATACTGCTCTTGTGCTTATTTGTACAATTGCTCTCAATATGGGAGAAAGCTACTTTTCGATTCCCTTTTAAATAAGCATGTTGATGTAATGCCGAGTGCTCTTGGGATGTAACCTTATCCATTCTTTGCGTTTTTCTGTTAATTTCGGTCTTTAGGTTGACAGGAACCTGGCATGCTTTGAATACACAAGGAAGGTTGAAAACGCGGGGAACGAGAATGCAAATTAGAGAGCCATACGTAACAGAAGGAAAACAAAACTACTATTATTTTTAAGTAAAAGCGAAACACATCTGGTATTCAAAACACATCACGAGACTGCTTTCAAAGACATTCTGAGAATAAAAATAAAAGCGGAAGACTTTCCTGAGACAGATAAAAACTGTGTTGCACTGTGAGAAGCTTTTACAGAGGCGAAGGCGAACGAGAACGTTGATTTGCAGGCTAAATTAACAGCACAAACATTGCAAATATCGCTCTGCCCATTCGCATTAACTGCAGAGGTATTTATGCTGATCTCCGTAGAGCTGTGTCTAAATAACTATTTACACCAGGACTCTCAGACAGAGAAAAACTTGTGAAACGTTTCATATAAATTTTGTTGAAAGTATATACAAAAATTACATCTGACTAAATGGATACAAAGTATAATGAAATCTACTGGCAGCTAGATTCTCTGAGGGAAAGATCCAAATACCAATGGAAAGATCGATTAGAACCTGTCAGTCAGTTCATCAAGTCGAGAGGCTGGCTTTAAAATATTGTGGAGTATAAAGTAAACACAGACGGGAAAAATGAGAGCATTTCTTCGATAAATGCTATCTGTAATGCTGTTATTTCTCTACGTCGTTTATTTCGTTTATTAACAGGTATTTCAGGCCCTGAAAAAGCGATTTACTTTTTATTAATCGGTGTTCGAATTTTCATTGGCTTAAGTTGTCACTATTGGTTCGGGTCTTCAATAAATAACTCGCTCGGCTGTAAAAGCCTTCTTTCTCAACTCTTAATGGTACTAGTGCTCCCCCCATTTATTGTAGCAATACTTCTTGAGATAAAGAAGGCAATTTCTTTAATAACTTTCTTCAGTTCTTTCCTATGAAACGGATAGGTTACTGTGCTTCTGCAGTAAAGATGCTCGATTAACTTTATGAATCAGTTGTAAATCACCATGTAACTAGCGATAGAGTACTGAAGATCGACATATATGAACAACACGCAGTGATTTCTCCTATATACAGCATCCCCATTTCAAATCTCCCATTTTTCTATTCAGAAAAAGATTAACCCAAAGATGGATGTGAAACTGAAACCACACAAATCTCAAAGTCATTAAATCCTAATTAATGCACCTTTAGTTTTCCTGGATAAACATATTTGTAGTTTTCATGCCGCATTAAATTGGGATAAATGTCCAAATTTAGTTTTTCTCATGAGGCAGAGAGCATGAATCAGCAAATTATTGAAAGAATTCATCAGGTAGCGAATTCTGGTAACAGATCGTAATGTGATATGCTAACATGGAGTGAAAAACATCCCTTCTGGATGTCTGTAAAGCTTCGTTGTACCAATATTAAAAGTGATCTTCTGTTTGCCCAATCAGTGCCCTCTGTGTCATGGATCACTAACCCACGCAACTATGATCATGGTTCAAATGCCTCTGAGCACTATGGGACTTAACTGCTGAGGTCATCAGTCCCCTAGAACTTAGAACTACTTAAACCTAACTAACCTAAGGACATCACACACATCCATGCCGAGGCAGGATTCCAACCTGCGACCGTAGCGGTCGCGCGGTTCCGGATTGTAGCGCCTAGAACCGCTCGGCCACTCCGGCTGGCAACTACGATCATCTTAGCCATGAGGTAGCGGTACTAATTTCGTAAAGAAGTGTTGGTATGTCTTTTCTGTCTGCCACGCCATGCTTCAGTATCCTGTGTTATATCCAAAACATCTCTTCAGTTTGGCATGGCGTGAGTGTGCAACTCATTGTTGACAGAGATGCCTCGGCATCCCTCTGATGGAAATCGGAAGGAGTTCGTTACTTATTTGCATGATCCGTGAATCATAATTGCGACCTCTTGCTATTATGTAGAACGAGTCAGTTTTACAATACTGGCACACTTTCTCAGTGCAACATATGGTGGCAGGTTGACAATTTACATTGCTGTCTTACGATGGGTTTAATATTTTTATCCCGGCGCTGGAAACAACGCTCTCCCTTCGTCATCAGCAGCACAAACACCGCACTACACCATATACTGCTACAGTGACGAAAAAGGAAAGTGTTACACAACAAAGCAGCAGTTCAATTCTTGTCAAACACTGTGGATATTTTCACCACAAAACAGGTATTAAACGATTAAACTCAGTCTAGTGTGTGATACACGCTGACACAAACAAACTCATTATTTATTGCGGCATTGAATGAAACAACCACCGAATGCCATCCTGAAGAATTTCTTTCCATTCCTGAAACAGGTGCTGTGTAATGCTGGAATATTTGGTACTCTGATCATTAAGGGTATGGCAACAGAGTTCACTGTTATATCTACATCTATATCTATATCTATACTCTACAAACCACTGCGAATTGCATGGCAGAAGGTACGTCCCACTGTATCTTCCACTCATATATAGAGCGCAGGAGATAATATTGTTTAAAAGCCTCTGTGTGTGTTCTAATTAATCTAATCTTATCCTCATGATCATTATGGGAGCGATACATGACGGGGGGTGGGGATGGGGGGGCGGTAGCAGTATATTCCTAGAGTCATCATTTAAAGCCACTTTTTGAAACTTCGCGGGATAGTAAACGTCTGTCTTCAAGATTCTGTCAGTTCAGTTTCTTCAGCATCTCTGTGACACTTTCCCACAGATCAAAAAATGGTGTGACCGCTCGTGCTGCCCTTCTCTGTTTACGCTCAGTATCCCCCCTAATCCCCATTTGGTAGGGGTTCAACACACATGAGCAGTATTATAGGATTTTAGGATGCGTCGAATAAGTGGTTTGTAAGCAATCTTCTTTGTAGATTTCCCATGACTGTGACTGTGACTGTGACTCCTACAAAGTGTTAAAACGATGTATTTGTCTGAGTTGACCAACTCCAACCGTGACTCACTGACACTACCGTCCTACGATGCTATTTTTATTTTGTTTTTTCTTTCTTTTTCTGTTCGTGAAGCGTGCAATTTTATGTTTCTTATCCAATTTTCCAACATTTGCACAGCTTTGATATTTCATCAAGATGTGACTTAATATTTATGCAGCTTCTTTCAGACAGTACGTCATTATAAATAACTGTATGGTTTGCAAAAAGTCTGAGGTTACTATTAAAAGCGTCCAACAGGCCATTAAAATACAACATGAAGAGCAAGGATTCCAACACATTTCTCTGCAGCAGATCCGAAGTTACTTCTACTTCTGTCGATGACTCTTTATCGGAGATAACTTGCTGCGTCCTCCCTACCAATAAATACTAAATCCAGTCACAGATTTCGCTTGATACCATCGTACCTTTGATAATAAGCGTAGATGTGGTACTGAGTCAAATGCTTTTCAGAAAGCAAGAAATACTGTATCTTTCTGACTACCTCGATCCAAAGCTTTCAGTGTATCAGATGAGAAATGTGTGAGTTGGGTTTCACATAATCGATGTTTCCGGAATCCATACTGGTTGGGAAGGAGGAGATCATTCTGTTAGATAAATCTCATTAAGTTTGACCTCAGAATACACAGAGGTGACAAAAGTCATGGGATAACGATTTTCACATACACATATGGCAGTAATATCGCGTACACAAGGTATAAAAGGGCAGTACACAGGTGAGTCATATGAAAAGGTATTACGACGTGATTATGGCTGTTCGACGCGAATTAACAGACTCTGAGCGCGGAATGCTAGTTGGAGCTAAACACATGACACATTCCACCTTCGGGAATCGTTAGACAATTTGCCGGTGTATGCGTAGAGTTGTCAGTGGTAACAGACAAGCAAAACTGCGTGAAATAACCGCAAAAATCAATGAGGCGAAATCTGCTGTTAATGGGCCATGTCAGCATATGACCGACGTCAGTGCCTTTCTAACAGCACGACATTGCCTGACGGGCCACTCCTTGGCTCATGATCACATCGATCGGACCCTAGATAACTGGGAAACCGTGGCGTGGTCAGATGAGGTCCTGATATCAGTTGGTAAGAGCTGATGCTAGGGTTCGAGTGTGGTGCAGAGCCCACGAAGCGATGAACCCAAGTTGTCAACAAGGCACTGTGCAAGCTGGTGGTGCCTTCATAATGGTGTGTGGGCTATGTTTTCATGGAATGGACTGAGCCCTCTGGATCAACTGAACTGATCATTGACTGGAAATGGTTCTGTTCGGCTAGTTGGAGACTACTTGCAGCCATTCATGGACTTCATGTTCCCAAACAACGATGGAAATTTTGTGGATGGCAAATACGCCGCGTCACTGGGCCACAATTGTTAGCCTTTGGTATGAAGAACATTCTAGACAATTCGAGCGAATGATTTGGCCAGCCACATCGCCCGACGTGAATCCCATCAAACATCATCATGGGACATAGCCTATGGCCTTGCCGCAGTGATAACACCGTTTCCCGTCAGATCACCGAAGTCAAGCGTTGTCGGGCTAGCACTTGGATGGGTGACCATCCATTCTGCCGAGTGCTGTTGGCAAGCGGGGTGCACTCAGCCCTTGTGAGGCAAACCGAAGGAGCTACTTGATTGAGAAGTAGAGGCTCCGGTCTCGCAAGCTGACATACGGCTGGGAGAGCGGTGTGCTGACCAAATGCCCTCCATATACGCATCCAGTGGCGCCTATGGGCTGAGCATGAGACAGCGGTCGGCCGGTGACGTTGGGTCTTCATGGCCTGTTCGGGAGGAGTTTAGTTTTTCTAAAATTATGTGACATAATGGAGAGATCAGTTCGTGCACAAAATCGTGCACCGGCAACGCTTTCACGATTATGGACGACTATAGAGGCAGAATGGCTCAGTATTTCTGTAGAGGACTTACAACGACTTGTCTGAGTCCATGCCACGTCGAGCTGCTGCACTACGCCGGGAAAAAGAAGGTCCGACACAATATTAGTAGGGATGCCATGACTATCTTTACCTGAGGGTATGTTCTAAGATTCTACAACGAATCGATGCCAACGCCATTGGACGGTAGTTTTGTGGTTCGCTTCTGCCACATTTCTTGTAAATGGGTGTGACCTGTACTTTCTTCCAACTACTGGATACTGTTTTCTGTTCGAGGGACCTAAGACAGATTGTAGTTGAAAGAGAGACTAACCCTCCCACAAATTCATTATAGAGTCTGTTAGGTGCTACATCATGCCCCCTCACTTTGTTCAGTTTTAACGTTTTGAATTGCTTCTCAACACTACTGACACTAAAACTTACTTCACTCATCTTTTCAGTGGTACGAGGGCTAAATCGGTGCTACACACCTTGGTTTTCCTTTGTAAAGAAACATTTGAAAACGGAGTTAAGCATTACTACTTTTGCTTTGCCATCCTCAATTTCAGATCCTATATCATCGGCGAGTGACTACGCTGATTTTGGTGCCACTAACAACCTTTACATACGACCAGAATTTCTTTGGATGTTGTGATAGGTCGTTAGACAAAATTCTGCTGTGGTACTCATTGAACGCTTCACGCATTGTTCTCCTGATAGCCAAACGTGTTTTTTTGGCAGTCTTTTCAGAAGTTCCTTTATAGTGACTGTATACCATGGAGGGTGCTCCCATTATGAACTGTTGTAACTGCTTTTCTATCTGGATTACTGAACATACGTATCTTTCTACTTGCTTTCACTGCCCTTTGTAATATGGTAATCATTGTTACCACAATCGTGTCATGGTCACTGATACCAACTTCGATGTGGACATGCTCAAAGACGTCACATCTATTTGTTGCCTTTAGGATTAAAATATTTCCATTATGAGTGAGGTTCTGAACAACTAGTTCTAGGTTGTTTTCAGAGAAGACGTCTAGTATTGTTTCACAGGATGCCTTGTCACGCCAGCCGCTAACAAAACTATTATTTTTCCGTTCGGTTGCTGGGTGATTAAAGTCTCCATCGATGATTACAGCATTGCTATGGAACTTAAGTACGAGCGAACTGAGGTTTTCTCTGTAGTTTTAGGTTACATCAGGACGATAGAAGAATCCAAAACAATTCTATGTTCACCTCTGACATTGAGTCTTGCTCAAAACTACGTTGCATACTGCATGAATGTCTGTCTCTGTGAATCTGAGTGTCTTGGCCACTGCGACAAATACACCACTTCCATTTCCCATTAGCCGATCCTTTCGATATACACTTAAAATTTTGCCCAAAAATCTCACTAGCAGCAGCTTCATGCTTGAACCAATTTTATGTGCCTAGTATTACGTGAGATTCACTGGTTTACAGGAGAATTTCAAACTCTGGCTCTGCGTTGAGAATACTTCGTCAATTAACAACTAGAATTTCAATATTATCGCCTGTGGAGGCCATTCCTTCGGATTTTACACTAATATTTCTTGGTCACCTGTAGCTGTCGTTATCTGGAATGGAAGGAGTGTCACCTAATCCAGAAGAAAGAGAAATCTTAAGTGTACCCCACACACAGCAACTTGAGTGGTAGCCTCTGATGTGAAGTGTACACCTGACCTATTTATAGGGTCCCTACAGTTCTCAACCTTATGGCGCAAGTCCAGGAAGTCGCAACAATGCTTGGCACAGAACCTTCGAAGTCTCTGGATTATCCTTCGACTCAACTGAGAACAAAGATCCACCATCAGTTCGGGGAACAATGCTGCAAATTGTGAGCTTCGTTGCAACTCTGTGGGCAAGGCTGGTCTGCTCAACCTTCTCTGCCAGTAGCTGGAATGATCGAAGTATGACCTCGGAGACTAGACGTGCGCCAGAATGTGACGCCTTGTTCCCTCAATGGCTACCGGAATAGCCTCTTCTGCATGTTGTATATGGCCTCCAAACATACTCACTCAGTGTACCTGGTGTTCCTTCCTCTCCATTTTAGCCATTTCCCTAAAGGGTAACATTATTCGCCATACATTTGAACTGCTGACGACTGAGACGCTGTAGGGTAGGGGGATCGGTATAACAGCCTGAGTCTTTCGTGATCCATGTCTACTTCAGGCCTACCATTGACACACTACTCACAGTCACGTGGGCGAGTAGTGGCAGCTCACGAACTTCCTGCAGAGGAGATAGGATCTACAGGACAGGACAGTACTTGAGATAGCTTTGGTACCTCTGATGCACGAATCTGGGGAGTTCTCTCACCACACTTATTCGCAGCAGCTGCCAATACTCAGAGCGATTTCCAGTTCCTTGCGAACGTCAACTAACTTACACCGTTTTCGAGAACAACAATCGCAGAAGGGCTACAATGTGGTTGGTGCAATGTTCTTAGGATAGTCAACAACTTTAAAATAGGCCCGCTGATTATCTTTTAATCTATTGAGCTAAAACTATTACTAATTCCTTTTAACAACTAAGCAATCACTGCACAAAACAAGATTTCTATTAATATAAATCTTTTGAAAAGGAAATCTAGATGTATTATGATATGCTAGTTATAAAATGTACTGCAGTAACTAAATCGCAAACGCTGATTTACTATGAAATAACTTATGTAGAAGACAATGATATGTTCCAAAAATTCTCGAAAATGTCCGTTTACACACTGAAATTCGGGGTGAACTATTCTTCCACGCTAAATGTAATTCACAAACGCTGATTTGTAACGAAATAATTTATCAATATCATTCGCAATTTACGGAAATTTTCAAAATTGTTCTTTTGTAATCTAGAATTTTGAATCGGCAAACGAATCTGGCGCACGCTGTTACACAAAGGTAATTTCGGAAGTTGGCGTTTTTATGTAAATAAACGTGCGAATTGCACGAATTTTTTACTTAGTTGATTCTGCGACGACTTCTACACTGGCTGTCCGAATATAAACACTGATCGTCAGTTTATCTCAGCCAAAATTGCGAAAATTGTGGAACGCGTCGTCTGCTTGGAGCAGCTAAAAATTGCCCGGAAAATAGTGGCGAACATCCAGCCTTCCTTCAAAAATTACCAAACTAGTCCTGTTGTCATACCTAATAGGTCCCCACGCCATGATCCAGGGGACTGGAGAGGTATGCGTCTCGAGAATTGTTGCTTCCTGTGCCCTTTTACCAGGTCGTCTACGGACGCATCGGCATGGATCTGACCGGTACAAACTGAAGCGAGACTGATCGCTGAATGCCACAGAATGCCACTAGATGTCTTATTTGACTTCGGCTCTACACCATGCAAGTGTTTGTTGTGTGTGGTTCAATGCTATTGGTATAAGATGTCTGGCAGCGCCGGCCATTGTGACCGAATGGTTCTAGGCGCTTCACTCCGGAACCACATTGCTGCTACGGTCGCAGGTTCGAATCCTGCCTCCGGCATGGATGTGTGTGATGTCCTTAGGTTAGTTAGGTTTAAGTAGTTCTAAGTTCTAGGGGACTGATGACCTCAGATGTTAAGTCCCATAGTGCTCAGAGCCATTTGAATCAGTTTCTTCGGCGCTTCAGTGTAAATAGGAATACTGAAGGAAAAAATCGACAAATACAGTGAAGCATCCGGGGTAAAAATGAATGCATGGAATTTTAAAATAATAAATCTTAGAGCCGTATAACATCTGGACACAACAGATGAGCAAGAATTGTGAAATCCCATAAAGTTCTCGGCTTTATCATCGATAAGGTCCCCATAAATATGTTCGCCAAAAACTGGAAGGAATAACTGATAGAATACGTGGTGCAATGCCAGACAACAAATGGCGCTCCGTGACCCTTAAACCGAAAATTAAAATAATAAATACCTACTTCTTTCTAAAACTTACTGTATAGCAAAAATTTCCCAAATCCCAAAATTACAAGGGAAAAGAATTATGCACCTTGCTAATAAGTACTTATGGTAAGCAAATATTTTTAAAATGATATACAATGGTTTGGCAAAGTCAAGAGACGGAGCAGGCGTTAGCCATCTGTATGAAAAGAATTATAACTTTGTTAAATAACGATCCAAACACTATCACTGTTGCTGGCTCCGCTAGCACGTACCACTTGTCAATGTCAGCTAAAACATATGAAAGAATTTTACTTGGAACTTAACTACGCCGGAAAAACCAAACGGCGCGAAACATATTTAACAACAAAAAAGTTCGTGGAAAACAGAGTGGCAAAATCTTGGCCTTCAGTCCTCTGTTATCTTCTCACCATCAGTAACGTTGTTCTTGCTAATGAGACTGCTCAGAAGAAGCTCTCAGGCGTACTTTACCACAGAGATATTGCTGCGGCCGGATACTGAAATCTATCCAGCTTCTTTTAAAGAAAGAAATCCGTGATGTGGCTCCTCGGGAATTACGTAAACTACATCGTCAACAGATGCGGAGGTAGCACCGCTGCCGTTCTCCAGATGTACATGGACACAGCACACTGACAATTAAAACGATTCACTAACCTGAAAACTAATTTCGGAAACATGGTTGGAATTCTGTTTGAGAAGAAGGAATAGGATGAAGAAGATAATTAAGAGGAAAACGAAAATGGTTCAAATGGCTCTGAGCACTATGGGACTCTACTGCTGAGGTCATTAGTCCCCTAGAACTTAGAACTAGTTAAACCTAACTAACCTAAGGACATCACAAACATCCATGCCCGAGGCAGGATTCGAACTTGCGACCGTAGCGGTCTTGCGGTTCCAGACTGCAGCGCCTTTAGCCGCACGGCCACTTCGGCCGGCTGGAAAATGAAGAAAGCAGAACAAAACAAAAGGAGAAGACTGAGCAAGCTAATCAGTTTCAGTAAGGAAACATTTTTTCTCTTGTTCAGAAGCGATGATCTAAATTTTAAGCGCAGAACTTTTAAATGCATAAAGAGGTGGACGATTTCGTTTTCTTAATGTAATATGTTTAGTTTCGTAGAAGGAGCGACCTTTAGATAACGTGTTTTGCGTTTTACTATTTCATGTCTAGCGTTACTTCATTGTATTTAACGTTACCTTCTACGTAGTGGCAAGGAAGCAGACTGAGCTATTACGATGACGAGAACTACTGGAAAACTATCGAGTAAATCTGAAGCTATTTTCCTTGTTTTGAATAACACGCCAATAAGGGAGACCTTTTTTTGAATGATGAATCCTCTTTTTTTACCTTCGTACGAAGAAGAATAAGCAATGTTTTCTATCCTAGACAAAATAAAAGATACATATCAAAGAATTATTTCGGCGATTGGTGACCTCGAAGGTAAGAGAAGCTGACCTAAAAAACACCGCTTGGTGAAGCACAAGAGTAGAGCAATCATGGCACTGATAGTGGAATAGAAACGAAAGTAGTACTTCGAGAATATAAACTTTGATCCCGTCAGCAAGTTGGTGTAGGAAAAGACTCTTCTGTGCTTTTACATGTTCAAGTTTTCTACAATGTCTCCAATAATTACATAAAAATAATTAAATATAAAGCGAAGAAGCTCGCCGGCCAAGACGAAAACAGGTGAGAGAATGAATGGGCTGTAAGGGTAGTAGGAAGGCCAAATAAATAAATAAATATAAAAAAAATGGTAGACTGCTTACTTGCCACATGAGAGGCTTGCGTTCGTTGATGGATATTTTCAAACAAAAGTACATGTTCTAGGAATATAAAATAAATAACGATACCAAAATAGTGTAGAGGCTCGAGACGGGTAATCGCTCGCTGTTCCAGGTCTCGTTTCTGACGTTATTTTTTTCGTTTTTTTCCATTCATTGTGTAACTACGCCATGTAAATATAATATTCATCAAACACATGCTAATTGTCTCATATTTGTCATTTTTATGATGTTGAATGTCTTCTTATTTATAATTACATATTGTACACAAAAATTCAGAACATTAAAACCATTTGTTTTTCATCTTTATCTGTACACGAAAACCTTCGTAGAAAAAACACCTGTGGTAAGAAATTTATGTTCACCAGGAATCGAAACCAGGCCACCCACATTCCAAGAAAACACCCTGTCACAGAGCCACGCTGTCTACTCAACAAACGAGCTCACTTTGGGGTATATTAACGTCACTAGGAAAATTTCAAAGTCAGTTTTCGAGAGGATTTTTGAGAGTTGCATGGGATAGAGTTAGGGTATTGGAGTTCTGAAATTTACGTTCCAGAAATACAAAAAAATACAAATATTAGATTGCCTCGTGATCTCCTTGTAAGACAAGGTAATTTTCTGTAAACAGTACTTCAGAAATGTGTTTTGGAATTCTTGATAAGGAAATGGTAGAAGGAAAATCCTAACAAAATACAAATTGGAAACCAAGGAAGGTGAAATAAACTGAAACTGCTTAGAAACCGCAGACGGCTTAGAGTTACGCGGTAATAACATGTAAGAAACCAGAAAACAAACAACAATTCAACAAAATATAGAACAAGAAAATAGGACTCCAGATATTAATTGAAAAGACTAAGATAATGGCAATAGATTGCATAACAGAAAACAACAGAAAAGTAAAAATAGTGAAGCAGTTTAAGTACCTTGAAGAAATTATAGCATACAACTTGATTTAAAAACTTGCTTAGGCAGAAGCACTAATGAGATGATAAATGCTCAAGAACTAATATGATCTAGACAAAATAAAAATGTCTGTGAATCAAAATTAAATTAAAACACCACAAGACAGTGGTTCAACCATGTGCACGTGAAACTCTTTTTAACGTCACTCAGAGAAATAGAATTGACGAAATCCTAAAATTAGAGAAAAGAATAGAGAAAATACGTACAAATAAAATTATCAGAAAGATGGACACTGGAGGACAATGGAAAATGAAGTGGTCAACAGGAAACTGGACCCCATTACAGATACTACACGTAAGAAAAGGATTTCTTTGTCAGATCACGAAAACGCCAGAAGGGAGATAAACAAGAAGCATTATAGAGAAACTCTTGTATCTGAAAAAAGATGTAGAATGGATCAAGAAAATTAGAGAACATGTGGAAGAACTAGACATAGGCGGAGCGTGGATGATCAGCAAAACAAAACAGAAGATCTCAAGGAACTGAGAAGCGAGGAAATGAGACTTAAAGTGAAAGCAGAAAAACGACACGCAGAGAAAAGGGTATTTATAAACGAGATAAGATGGAAAAGATCAAACCAAATGAAAACATACTGTGCCATTCAATCACTGATTAAAGTGGTGCAGACAGGACATAACAGTATATACTACTACCAATAATAATAATAATAATAATAATAATAATAATAATGAAAATTTTTTCATGAGCCGCCAGGGTAGCTGAGTGCACTGACGCACCGCTCTCGGGATCTGTTAATTTGATATAACGATGGTCAGCAACTTAATTGACTTTCTTACCGCTATATTCAAGCCCACTTGTGCATAATGGAACCTACCGACGACGGTTATTCTGTATCTGCAACCATATCATAAGAAAAGTCACGCAGGATCTTAACCGGAAGGGCCACTTTTCATTCTTTTAAGAAACGAATTGTCATTACAGTTTGGGATATTGCTAATTACAAACAGACAATCTACTTCTGATACCCCATTCCCCCTAGATATTGATAATACTGGGTCTTACTGGGTTAACAAAATCGAAAGAGGAAATCGAACAAAGAGCCATGTGTTTCGTCACTATATCGTTTAGTAAGCTCGAGAGCTCAACAAAGTTCAGTAGCAGAAGCTACAAGAGATGAACTGTGCAACACGTAGTTGTTTACTGTCAAAATTCCGAGAGCATGCGTTCCAAGATGAAGTGGCAACATATTACTTCGTTCCACATGTCACCTGAAATGACCACAACGAGAAAATCAGAGATACTGAAGCTCATAACGAGGTTTACGAACAACTGTTGTTCCCTACGCCATTAGCGAATGAAACAGGAAAAACGGATTAGAGCGAGGAAGGCAGTGTTATTAGAAGTATCACCCGCCACACACCGAAAATTGGCTTGTTGAATGTAGCTGTAGATATAGACTCACAAACGCTTTAGCTATTCAAGAGAAAGTGGAAAACAAAGACAGAAGTAATATAAATGATTTTTACATGCTCAGTATTACTAACAATGTCAAAGTATGGAATGTTCATATGTGAACTGCACTATCTTAGTTGCGTTTCAAGTAACCTCAACTATGATATCATTTGCTTTCCTTTCATCTCTGCCATAGAGAGAATGATCAGTGGACCGAATTCGAACTGAATTAAGTTCCGTCGTTCACAGCCACATGAAGATAAATCGGGATGTATATAAGATATATAGAGTTTCACTTTTCATTTCCAGAAAAAGAAAGAATAGGCAGCCACGATGGCGGGCGGGCCATACAGACGACAATGCATTTCCGCCCTTGAAGTTGGTTCTTTCTTGCCAGCATTACGTCGAGCTCTGCTGTGAGGAGGTAATAAGCCGTCAACTTTCTTCCCTTTTTTGAAGCCTTCTGTATAGTGCTGTAATGTCGGCCATAAAACAGAGTAGTAAAGCTGCACTCCGTTTGCAAATAAACAAGTCTTTCATGCCCCGTGGGAATCGCCATCAGTCTAAAAGCGGTCTCGACGTCACAAGTTTTAGTGAGGAACTGCCGTTACGCCCACTCTCACAGTTCTTAGTCTTTGTCTTATTTTTTCCTTGCGGTTAAAATAAAGTCAGTAGTCATTACACATTACCACATATATAAAAATCGACCTTTCGTGATACAAGATAGCATTTAGCATCGAGGAAAGGAACGAGAAGCTAACAACAAAACATATTTCCCATATGCGGTGCAACAGTTTCGAGGGCAAAGCCAGGAACAAAGTTTATAGTGCTACTAAGTATTTAGTTCTACATTCGTTCCATTTCTCTAAGGAAGTTACTGGAAAACATTACTATCACTAATTAACATTGATAAAGCTGTAACTGGCGTCACGCAAAGCCTCTTAAACGGGGCATTACGAAACATGTAGCTACGTAGTATAAAATTTTACTCTGCTTTCATCCTGAGTTGTAGAATATATAATTATAAAACTGCGGAGAACCACATGAAAATGTCCTTTAAAACATTTACTGAAAAATAATACGATTTTTGTGCACTACTCTGATACGATTGTTACGGTTGATTCCAATATTTTATGCTAACTAGGGAATTGCGTGACTTCGTACATTCAGAACAGCACTAAAATGTGCTTGGAATACAAACTACTCATCTAAAATAAAGAGGTATGAGCCATTTGCATGCAAAACTACGCGCCTTACCTCTAAAGACAGTTCAATGATCACTTATACAAGGTCTAACAAAGGAACTTTGGTAACGCGAAGAAACATATCGATATAATAGGACCAAAAATACATCTACATCTAAATACATATTCCGAAAGACACCATACAGTGCGTGGCGGAAGGTATCTTGTACCACTACCAGTCCCTTTTTTTCTGTTTCCATTTGCATGCAAAACTACGCGCCTTACCTCTAAAGACAGTTCAATGATCACTTATACAAGGTCTAACAAAGGAACTACGCGCCTTACCTCTAAAGACAGATTAACGATTGTCTATATTCCTCCCTACGACTGCTATTTCCTCTTATCTCGACGTAATAAGACCGAAAACACATCTTCACTTACATACATACTCCGCAAGACAACGTATGGTGGGTGGCAGAGAGTATCTTGTACCACTACTAGTCAATTTTTTTCCCGTTCCACTCGCATTTGTCGACATATGTTACCTTGCCATTTACAATTGTTCCACTTGTATCTGTTTAGTCACCAGCAAATACTTTTTTATGTTTATACTGTGGTCTCCAGCAATATAAATATGTACATGAATCTATAAACACTTGAGGGTGGGCACAAGCCCGAAACCGGTCGTGTGACGAAGAAATAATCTTTTATTGTGACTAGTAGCGGAAATTTTTCTGCACCCTATATTCAATCAGCGCTGGGCAATTGTCGTCACCGTTCCGTTTTTGTATGAAAAGTTATAGTCTTCGTTCATGCTACCATCCAAATGTCTTGTCGTACAGAGTGAATTAAATGTCTCAGCCAAAACGTACTGGCACAGACGACTGGCGTACTGCATACGCGCACGGAAAAATCGAAGCGAAATACAGTAGAAAAAAGGCGATTTAAAGATCTGGATGTATATTGTGCACTGGAGAAGTTTTTTAAGTATAGATTGTTTGACTGTAGACTCTTTTGTATTTATTTGCCCTCTAGCTGCCCAGTTACGTAGCCAATTACATTGTTATACAGGCCGATTATAATTAAATTTCGCTACTATAGCCCAGTAGACACGGAAAACTATTTGCCGTATGGGTACCCGACTTTACAGGAATGTTGTTACTAGTGTTAGCGTCATGACCTGGGGTTAGACTCTGGTACCGGTACGGCGATGTAGGATTGAAACACATTCTTCGGTGTGCATTACAGTTGCATACAGTCAACGTAGGTCTGCGCAAGGTCAGCAGGATTTTACCCGTAAAGTTGTTTTATCAAATCAACAGCAACAGAGCTGTTACGCTTCGCGAGCATCGACGTGTTAAAGGAATACGTAGAGGCACTCTTTTCTGCACCGGGGCTGAAGAACACGATTTGAAAGTTCGAATTAATTGGCGATTTGGTAATTGCTGCTGGGAGAGGCCGACGGCCAATTGCGCCGCAATTATTAAAGTTACTGCTGCATGGCTGAGAATGCTGGACGCAATGTGCAGTTTTCAGGAAGTGCACGAGCTGTGTGAAGACAGCTGAACACTCCATGGTGCACCGTTCGAAAAGTGCTGCGAACAGTTGTAGACTGCTGTCTCTAATGTGATTCTAGACCGTTGTGAACCAGATGGTCGTTACAGTGTGCAACGTTTGCAACCTGGAACGTAAGCGTGATACGGAAATAACAAATGTTACCCTCTAATCTGGAAACAAAAATGTTTGTTTCATTGGTTTATTCGTTATTTATCTTTCACGTGTTCCTACTTTGTTTCCACGAAGTTTCATTGTCCTACGATCACTCGTTTTGCATGGAGGCCTTCTCAGGTAGCGAAATATTATAACCACTCCGTATAACACAACACAATTACATACATTTGTTGTGTTGATAGCGGATTTTCGATACATACCATTGTTTTTAGTTACATATTGTCACTGCAAGTACCATAAGCGTATCAACATTCTTATTCTTGTGCTGTGGGTGTTAATAATTGGCAAACATTTTTATTGGAGTACGTTTTATGGATTCCATCATTGGAATTAAGTAACTAATCGGGCAATGGATTAACACTATACATAAATAACCAAAACCATATACTTAAACGACTTTTTCTTTCAAACATGTCCCCACATACATTTCCTACTGTAATACCACGTGGAATCCCGTTAAAGTGTGTCCCTTGGATATTTTAGCTCCTGTTCGTGGAGGAATGTGCTGGGATTTCTGCGAGCCTGAATTTAGTGCGCCCCTGCCTCGGCTTCGCGTGCTATAGGCTCGACCTCGTAATCCCGCCAAGATGACAGAGGCCAGAGGAATGTGCGCTCCGAGGGCCAGGAAGTCCCCTCAGGGTTCATCGCGTCCCGTAGTGGCGTGCCTTCCCGCATACACCCCATCGAGCTTCCAGCTTCACAAACTGTCGCCTGAGCGGTTCCCACCGAGATGACAACGAAGACGTTTCCAATTGCTGGAAGATGCGCCGCTCACTGTGTAGTTCCGAAAGGTAAACAGAACTAAAATATTTCAGCTCAGGAAGTTTCTATTGATCAAGAACGCAGTTGCGTTTCGTATTACGAGGTAATGTCAGAACCTGTGTAAATTTGTCAACGCACATATTTTTTTTTTTTTTTTTTTTTTTTGTTGACTGCTGATCTAAAACAACCTTAGAATGTGGAAACATTCCTAAAATATGATAATAACGAAATAGTTCATGTAAGAACGGCCGGATGGCATTTTCCAGCGGACACAATATTTCAGCATGCTTCCACGTTGAAGTCATCAGGTGCGCTGACGATCTTTGTAGTCATATGGTGATTTCATACGCTAAACGCGAACTTCTGAAGATATCTCGGACAATATTTTTCTTTAACTACTAATGCGGGTCTCTGGATTGCTAGGGGTTTTGTAATGATAGCCGGCCGGTGTGGCCGTGCGGTTCTAGGCGCTTCAGTCTGGAACCGCGTGACCGCTAAGGTCGCAGGTTCGAATCCTGCCTCGGGCATGGATGTGTGCGATGTCCTTAGGTTAGTTAGGTTTAATTAGTTCTAAGTTCTAAGCGACTGATGACCTCAGAAGTTAAGTCGCATAGTGCTCAGAGCCATTTCAATCATTTTTTTGTAATGGTACTTGTGCGAGCAGCTCCTTCATAATTCACAAAATAATGGAAATGGCCTACCACACTTAGAGCACAACTCGGAACACTCTCCGTGCAGGCGAGAAAGCGTCTCTTAAGGCTACTCTTGAAACTGCACATCTACTCTACGTCTCCGTGCATCTGACACCACTCTCGCATGCTTCAGTTTTAGGGAACTGAACGGTTTCTTCAACATTTTGTAATATTTCCACAATATGCTTCTCACTATCTACAAGATACAAACGCACAGCCTGTTCCGCTATCTTATGTTGGGAACTTTACAGGTAGTCAATATCCATACAAAAATATAATAAATGCAGACTAATGTAGGTAAAAACGGTAAAAGCTGACAGTTTTCGTAGACTGAGTTGGCGCAGTGCTGAGGTACTGGACTCATATTCGGAAGGACTGCAGTTCGAAGTCCTGTACGGCCATTCAGATTAGTTTTCTCGTTGTTTCACGAAATCGCTTAACACTGTTCACGGGACGGCTTTTTTGAAAGCTCACGGTCAATTTCTTCCATATCCTTCCCCAATCAGAGCATTCCTCCGTCTTTCCTTTATTTTACAGTTTTCCGTTGTTATAAAGACCGCCTCCGTAACCGAATGGTTGTACAAGGAAAATTCGGCAAAGTTTTTAAAAACTACCATAAAAAGATTCTACGCACGAATACAAGAAAAAAGATTAACAAGAGAAGAGCAGTGAAAGAGATAAAAGAAACCTGCCTAATCTTTCAACCTATCAATTGGCATTAACTATTTATTTTAGTTTTTTAACCCTTCAAAAAGCGCTTTTACGTTTTACCAAGGAAGAAAATTTAAACCATGAAGGACTCTGTCTTAAATTCGCTAAATGTCTATATAGCTACGGAGAGAGAAAAAATCACTGTACGATGGATAAAATTTATGTTTTATGAAAAAGGGCTGTTCCTATGTTTCTATTTCTTATGAAAAGTAATGTCGAAGAAACCACACCGAGAAATCAACCATTCGCGAGCGAAAGAAGGTTATAAGAATAGGCTGGAAGCCTATTTTTTTATGCTTAACATCGCTGCATTCGGTGCGGAAAGACCCGGGTTCGATTGCCTGTATCTCCTCAGTTTTTTTCTCTGGGGGAGTGGTCTGGTACCTTACCAACTCAGCCCTTGTGAGGCCAAATGTGGAGCTGCTTGAATATAGTAGCAGCACCATCGTCAAGATTCATCTACTGGCAATAACGGCTATAGGATTAGTAACATGCTGATCACACATTCCACGATCACACAACCTTCCTCGCCCTGCCTTGAAGGTGGCAGTCGGCCATTCGGAATTGGCCGAATGCCTAATTAGTGAGTAGTGTTTTCTTACTTATATCTATAAAACGAGCGTCTTCAAACACGCACATAATGTGCAAGGTAATTCAGCTAAGCTATCCACCTCAAATATTTCGAGAACTGCTTGCGATATCCTGTTTTTCATTCTGATGAATAGTAACAAAGCAGTCACTACATGATGTATAGTCTCTTGTCATAGCTACATTAATAATTCGAGTATCAGTACCGATTTTTCTGTTTCAAAACGAAATATGGTCGTTTCTGCAGCAACTACAACAGGCTTTAAAAAGTACAAAACAGCGGTTTATTCTCCGAAGTTTGATAAGTGTATCAGACTAAGTTACTGTTTTTACAACGTAAGATTTAGCTGTTTTGAACATCAAACTGATTGCTGTCTTACTTGGAATTTTGTGACTTCATACCCAAATAAGGAAATTAGTCACTTCAGATATTAAGGAAACATAGTGTTGTTCCACCGCAAAACGTATCTCTAATTCACGTAAATAAGTATTGGTTACTTAGAAAAAGAAAAAAAACAGTCCTTCGGAACCAACCGGTAGTCTATTTGACAGTCTACTAATCTACGGAGAATGCAGAAACAATGAGAACAGTTGAGTTGTGCGCACAAAGCTAAAGGTGTAATTACCACCTCGGAAAATTGAAATTTCGACCGTTAAAAGTCCTGGTAGCATTAGTCGTTCTATATACACCCAGTCAGTTCAAAATGTTTCGGGACGAGATTAATAAGAAATGGAGGAAAAAGTTAAGAAGGTGGTTTTCGTGCTTCTAGTGTTCTACATAGTCTTCCGCCATTTGAATATAAGGCAGAGAACGTACATGTAACCGTATGAAACTGCCACATAAGTCCTTCTTTGAGTGTTGTTCAAGTCGCGCGTCACATTGGCTTGGATGTCACTTACAGCAAAGTGTTGACCCTTCATATGAATTTCTGCACTTCGTCGTTTTGTGGTAGGTTCGCATTGAATACGCCAAGTCTCGTTCCCCATGATGATTTTTTTCAGAAAACAATTGTCGACGTTTTGCATTTCAGTCAAGTCGCGGAGGACGTCCACCAGTCTTTGTTTTTGCTAGGGAGTCAAGGTGAGCTGGATAAACTCTGCACCCATTTTTCTCTTCTCCAGAATATTCTGAAGAATGTTCTGAACACTTGACTTTTGAGATGTTGCTCCACTCCAATTTGTGACACAACAACGTTGTACACACTACGGTTGCACGTCCAGTACTGAACACTGCTCGCTCACAACTGACTGGTCGAATGCATACCTGTTATGTACAGTTGTTAGTTCAGGCTGCCAACGTAGCTACTGCGCTGGCGTCGCTTATGTGCCAAAAATAAAATCAGTCTAGGAACTTCTTGGACGGACGGACTAATCAGCCTTCAATGCGACACAAGATGGATGAGGGATAATTTGGCGGAGGCCTTGAGTCAGTAAGTTTACATTTTGGCTGAAACGTTCCACCTCGAAAATGGAAGGAAAATAAGGAGATAAGCACGGAATGCTTAACCTTGTCATTGACAGGTGATGTTGACTATCCAGGTAGTACCACACTCATTTTCAATATAAAAGCAGAGATTTACGTATGGTCTCCTCGTGTATGGGTGTATATACGTATATGTACTACCGGCATACGCTACATTATCCGTCAATCACACAAATAATGATTTCATGCTCGATTTTTCATTTTGCAGTGATCTCCTTCGGAAAATGTTTTCTTGATACAGTAAGGCTTCTGCTGCCAGGTACGTCCTCTCAAGTTACGGATTTTCTTTATGATAGTGTTTTAAATTTTATGTTATTCTAAAAAATAACAAGAAATAGCATATCGTTCGAAGTAAGGAGACCTGTTAAATATCCCGAATATGTGGATATCTCTTAGTTTTTATCATCGTGACGATGTCTCGTTACATTTAGTTGACACCGAAGATGCTGCATAATGGGTTGAAACTAACTAGTGGCTTTTTCTATTTGCATGAGTTGGAAATGAGGCATAACCTTTTTAGTTTGTAAAGGCTCTGTTAGATTCATGAGCATGGAATTGAGCAAGGGAAAAAAGACCTTACTGCCTTAGCTAAGACGCCTTAGCTTGGCAAGGCTCCAGATAGGAGACTTAACTGATCCTTCCCTGAATATTTGGTCCATAAAGGACGGTATCATGAGGGTTGAGACTGTTAATAAATATAAATAATTATTTAATTATATTTTACAACTGTGCGTTTAGATGGCTCACACCATCATATTAAGGTGGAGAATTGTTTAGTTACACAGCTGGTGTTTGCGAAGAGCTCAGACGCTTTTCCACAGTAGCAGAATAAGTGCATGGCAGGTTATGTAGCGTCTTTTGAAGGGAAGTGTGCTTTCCACTGTACACTATGTTTAAACAGCCACTTAGAAGTGACAGTGGCAGTGAAATGGAGGGAAAATAGTGAATGAAGCTGGACAAAGTGCATCTTACAGGTAGAGATCGTAAGTAATGGGGATACCTAAATCAGTGGTTCCCAACATAGGGGTAATTACCCTAGAGGGGTGAAATTTAATTTTATGTTGGCAAAAATAAAAAAGGTACATTCTTATTTCGGTCAAAAAATTAAATTATTTTTAAAAGATCATTACAATTACCACTATTTCTTAAGACTGTAATATTGATTTGATAAGATATCAATAATTATTTTTTTACATATTAATATTAATGTGTCACACAATGTGAGAGAGGTTATAGCTTGTGAAACGAATGTATGAATAACATGTTCCTCACATAGACCACTCACTACAGATGTACTTTGTCTATGTACGGTGGGCCTACGACAGAATAACTCAGACACATACATCACTATCATATACTTAAATATTTCATGCACGTATCTTCTCTCAGTCGCAGGTAGTTCGCGCAGTAGAAAAAAGCTAAATTAAACTCCGTCGGAACCGGCCTTGAAGACCTAACAATATCAACCGACCGCCGCGTCATCAGGTCATAGGCGTCACTGGATGTAGAGAAAGAGCAGTATGTGGTCAGCGCACCACTCTTCCAGCCATTGTCAGTTTACGAGACCGGAGCAATAGGCCAGAAACCGCTCCATTACTCACTCCGCAATAAAAAGTAACTATGTAATGGCTACTACATAACTGTAAGGTTTACACTCTTATTATTATTATTATTATTATTATTATTAGTGGCAGTGATCAGACGAAAAGCAATGACAGCCTGAAGTCTTCCAATTTCAGTTTATAAGTAAGGCGGCCAGAAATCAAGCGATTTACCAACACGTTTTAATTTGGTTGATTTTAAACGCTGAGGTAGGATGTGGATGAAATAAGTACCGCTTGGGAGAGAGGTGGTGCAGAGGAAAAATATTTTGTAGCAACTGTCTACCCTCATTGTGTGCAGTTGGCTTCTTTTTCCGAGAAGGAGCTGGAGGTACCACTCGTGATGCAATGAGATTTGCTTCAGTAGTCTTTATAAGCATAAAAGTAAAATCTTGTTAGAAGTAAGCAGCACCAATTGTCTCGGTGACTCATTAGCACATGGTTTAATAAAACGTCTGCAACAATTAAATATCATTTGTATGTCATGATTTCAAAAATTAAAATATCCATTGAAAATTGTTTTTTATTCTAAAGTATAGTTATGTCCTAATGTTGACGGTGTGGATGAAGCATGTGAGGGTACTAGCTAAAAAACGATTGTACTCAGGGTTAATTGTCTGAAAAAGGTTGAGAATCACTGATCTAGATGAACGAAGGGAAGGTGTACAGACGCAAGTATTTCCATAAAATGCCGCTCAGTGAGAAACCTGTCATGATAGAATATGGAGGAGAGCTCCTCGGACATTGGTGAAACTAAAGTGTCAACTGAAGAAACAAAGAAAGACCGAAGCCCACCTCACAGACAATCGTTTCTTTGGTGCCCCCTCATGAATGGTGTAAGGAGGTCAGAGCGTAACATAGATTTCAGATATTCTACGTCATGAATGAAACAACAGTTTACCAAGTAGAAATACAGATGGAAATGTGAATATTGGAGTCACGGTCGATAGACGAAGAAGTGCGGGGTCGCATTACCAATAGTAGTTGAAATCTCAAGAAGGGAGGCAATCTTACGTGCAATGAAATTTCGTGAGCGGCCTACACGAGGACCGAGTCTGCGCTCTAGCGACCAAGGGGCTCGTAACCTCGGCGCCCACACAACTCCCCCTCCGCGCAACACGCGAAAGAAGATGGGCAGGGACGCCGTCGCATAGGAATGCGCCAGCTAGGGTCCCACAGGGGCCGTAGCGTTGCGCTTGCCGCATGGCAACGCCAAGCCTCGGCCACACCCATTTCGGACGTTCCCCGGTACAGCCCCGGTTTTCGCAAGATAGGTCACGTGAGAGGCCTTCGCCGTATCCTTTCAGTTGTTGGCCTTGCTTTAATAAGCGGTGCTGACTGAATCTCCTGGACTTCTCGATATTCCGCGCGTGAAGCCCCAACACTGTGTGATAGTCTTGCAGGTAAATGCCCTATGACAGAAGTCCACCGCGAAGTGATCAAAGAGCTTTACGTCGATTTTATACGCCTTTAGAGCGCAAGAACAAAACAGGCTTGTCAGACTGCAGGACTTCATTAGCTCGGTCAAGAACCATAAGAAGCAGCTTCTTTACTTAAAACTTACGTAGTGGAAGAAACTAATATCCTCTTCTGTTGACTCTTTTAGCTTATGCGGTATAATTTAGAACAAACACAGCAAGTTGGGATGACGATGAAAACAACGTGATTACGTGTGTACGAACGCAGAGACTTATCAGTGAGGACTCTAAATAATAATTTTTTCGTCCATCTTCATACATAATCCTTATTTCTTCTTAACTTTAACATTACAGCAAAATGTTCCCATTCCCGGTGGCTACATCTACATCTACATACATACTCCGCAATCCACCATACGGTGCGTGGCGGGGGGTACCTCGTACCACAACTAGCATCTTCTCTCCCTGTTCCACTCCCAAGCAGAAGGAGGGAAAAATGATTGCCTATATGCCTCTGTACGAGCCCTAATCTCTCTTATCTTATCTTTGTGATCCTTCCGCGAAATGTAAGTTGGCGGCAGTAAAATTGTACTGCAGTCAGCCTCAAATGCTGGTTCTCTAAATTTTCTGAGTAGCAATTCACGAAAACAACGCCTCCTTTCCTCTAGAGACTCCCACCCGAGTTCCTGAGGAATTTCCGTAACACTCGCGTGATGATCAAACCTACCAGCAACAAATCTAGCAGCCCGCCTCTAAATTGCTTCTATGTCCTCCCTCAATCCGACCTGATAGGGATCCCAAACGCTCGAGCAGTACTCAAGAATAGATCGTATTAGTGTTTTATAAGCGGTCTCCTTTACAGATGAACCACATCTTCCCAAAATGTAACCAATGAACCGAAGACGACTATCTGCCTTCCCCACAACTGCCATTACATGCTTGTCCCACTTCATATCGCTCTGCAATGTTACCCCCAAATATTTAATCGACGTGACTGTGTCAAGCACTACACTACTAATGGAGTATTCAAACATTACGGGATTCTTTTTCCTATTCATCTGCATTAATTTACATTTATCTATATTTAGAGTTAGCTGCCAATCTTTACACCACTCACAAAACCTGTCCAAGTCATATTGTATACTTCTACAGCCACTCGACGACACATTCCCGTACACCACAGCATTATCAGCAAACAGCCGCACATTGCTATCCACCGTATCCAAAAGATCATTTATGTAGATAGAAAACAACAGCGGACCTACCACACTTCCCTGGGGCACACCAGATGATACCCTTACCTCCGATGAACACTCACCATCGAGGACAACGTACGCCGCTATGAAAATATGGAAAATAAATAAGATGTTTCTGAAGCATATAATAATTTGCTTATACTTGCAACTTCGCACTTACTTTTGGCGGTAAATGGTTTGGAATAACTAGTGAACTGGACTTACAGACGAAGACATAAATCTCGCGATATTCACAAAAATTAGATGAATTCCATACTGCTCAAGTGTGGTTTAAGTCAAAGACAAATAATGAAGGTAAGTAGCAACCTGCTTTCATTTATTTCAATATCCCGTTGCCTGGAAATATAGCATACAAAGAGAGAACTATTTCTAGCAGTGGGAATACTTCTGCATTTTTCAATTATATTTCAATGTGCTTATTTAGCGTACTTACAGGGTACTGAACCGTATACAGTTCTTTTGATGTGGTGTCACGACTACACAAATTTTTTTTTTTTTTTTCCTGAAAGGCACATTCATGAAACTGCTACCTGACAACGTAAACAACAGACCCGGTCAGGGTGACTGTACCATCATGTTTACGTCAGAGAAAGGGATAAACTGAGATATAACCCTGCTTCGCTTCATTGTTCTTACGAATGAAGCACAATAACATGGCATTCGAGTAAATGATTACCTAAGTGAATATCAGCATTAGAACGAAAAAAGGGGACTTCTTTTCTCTGTCTCTCACAAAGTTTCGTTGGCAGTATCCGTATATTTAATTTCTGTACTAACACTGCCACTTCCTCAGCCCTACGCATGCGAATCGATCACTGATAGTTATGAGGACGTGCCTTTTAGGCATCGTCCGTCAAAGCATTTTTCGTCATCTACACTCCGCAAGCCTGCTTACAGAGTACAGCGCAGGATGCCTTTGATAACACTATAATTCCCACCATTATGGGCTTAGATTAATCTCCGTATGAACTCTAAATCCTCCGACTTTGTCGTCGTGCTCATTTCGGAAGAATGTATAAGAGGAAATAACTTGTTGTTCACCTTTACGTAGAACGTAGGCTCTCTGTATTTAAACCGAGCGAGGTGGCGCAGTGGTTAGCACACTGGACTCGCATTCGGGAGGACGACGGTTCAATCCCGTCTCCGGCCATCCTGATTTAGGTTTTCCGTGATTTCCCTAAATCGTTTCAGGCAAATGCCGGGATGGTTCCTTTGAAAGGGCACGGCCGATTTCCTTCCCAATCCTTCCCTAACCCGAGCTTGCGCTCCGTCTCTAATGACCTCGTTGTCGACGGGACGTTAAACACTAACCACCACCACCACCACCACCATCTGTATTTAAACAGCACAGCTCGCTTTGATGCACAACGTCTCTTATGGAGCGTCAGCCAATGGAGTTGGTTAAATATTTCCGTAACGCGCTCGCACTTACTGAACGATCCAGTGAAGAAATATCGAGCTACGTATTCAGTGGTTAGCGCACTGGACTCGCATCTGTCAGCGTCCCGGATGTGCTCCATCGGTTCGGATCAGGCGAGTTTGGTGACCAACATCTAAACTTGAGTTCACTATCATCAAGCAGTACATCTTGTCACTAAGGCAGTTATCCTATTGGAAGATGTCATTACAGCTGAGAAAAACATCAAAGCATGAAGGGATGCCTGTGGTGCGCAATAATGTTCACGTAGTCCTCACCTGTCATAGTGTTTTTATTTGCTGCCACAGATCGTATGGAAGCCTGCGTGAATGCCCTCATAGCATAATAGTGCTTCCACCTGCCCGTACCAATAGCGCGCTGCTTTTTCCGAAAAGCCGTTCGCCAAGATGATGGTGAATCCTGACACGACCATCGACATGTTGTAATAAGAATTGAAACACCTTCCCATTGGTCCATGATCCGATCTCGAAGATCCCATAGCCAGTGCAGTCACCACTGACGATGTCGTTGAGTGAACATAAGAACACCTATGAGTCATCAGCTGCAAAGCTCACTTTCAACAACGATCACTGAATAATGTGCTGCGAAACACGTGTACCTGCACCATCATCGTACTCTATGTTCAAATTTGCTACATATAGCTGCCTGTCCTCCTATGCAGAGAGAAAAAACCTGTGACCTCTACGTTCTGCGAAAAATATTGTGTGCAGGAATGTTTGGTGCATTCCATTGTGTGATTGAGATCGTTGAAACATTTGAAGCCCCAAAATTTTGAACACCTCGTGCATCCCACGACGGCGAGTTTGCCACAGTCACATTTCCTCGTGTGAATCTCATTCGGAAAAGAAACGTCAGTTATATTGCTGAAGAATTCACGCGTCGGCAATTCACTTTACCGAAAACAAGCGTTAGCAATTGATTATGAAACAAGATACATTACAGGAATATCACCGAAAGCATTTCAATTTTTTTCTCACTCGTTTATTGATTCTCTTTAAAAAAAATCATTCGCCAGATCTACAATTAAGAGAATAACAAGGACACGTTATTTCAATATACACAAGAAATCATTTGTGTACTAATCTTCTACTGACATGTGTAGATAAACGAATAACAGTAACAGTAATAATAATAATAACGGGGATTCGAACACAGGGCACAAAAGTGTGAAGCCGCGACGCTGTCCACGGCGCCACCAGTTCATTTGAACCATTTGCTCGCCGTAAGACACGTGATGTTCCTCGAAAACTTTCCTCGGTAACGGTCGAGTGTCTACGAATAAGCCGAGACACGTGTTTGCTTATCTTGACGTCTCTTCCACTGAGCGAAGATTCTGGGAAATCGGATTACGGCACTTGCCGTATTCTCCTCGTGAGCGGCGGTCGGACCATTCAAACGTGGGATGTTCGAACAAGCGTGATGGAAGTTGAGTGCAGCTGTTCCCTCTCACCTCCCCCCCCCCCGCCCTCCCCTCCCGCCGTCGGAAGTGGAAGTACGAAGTGCTGAGATTTGCTGGCCTTCCGCGGAAATAAATGCACCCAGAAATTCAAGTGATCATGAACGCGAGATGCAGACCTCCAGTATTTGTGGAGTGCACGTCTTTTTTTATTTTTTTATTATACTAGGTGGTTATTTGAGATCCTCTGGTAAACGCTCACCAGTCTACACACAGAGAGAAAAATCAGAACGTTAAGACACTTCAAATGTCAAAATTTTAACAGTAAATTGCCGAAGCATTAACAAAGTTCCTGAATTTCCCTTCCTCCAAGAAAGCAATCGCATTCAAATTATTCTCAGAACGGAGAGCTGCATGAAACCTATTCCGCTCCGCTGTCTTCAACGAGGCTAATATTGTGTCTATCGAGGTCGAAATTGAGTCTGATTGCGAAGTTATCTGGACGCCAGTAACCGAACTTGGTAAACTCATACCACGTCAATCATTGGATGTTTCTACCGGCTACCCGATTCTGCCTAACAGGTGCAGAAATTATTCAAAGAACGTCTGCTTTCAGCAGCACAGGTGTATCCCGATCAGGCAGTCTTTCGTTGGAGACGACTTTAACTTATCGAATAAAGTCTGGGACGTCCTTCAGTTCATTACATCCGGTTTGAACGGACGGTCTTCTGAAGTAGTTCTCAACACATTTTCCGAAAACTATTTTCAGTAGTTAATTGTACAACACATATGCAATTGAAATATTTTAGTCACTGTAGCTACAAACAGACCTGACATTATGGGCAGTATCAGTATAGAAGCAGGCATTAGTGACTAGTGTAACATAGCGACGATACTGACTGAAGTTCATTAATCGATCAAGATAGTTAGGAGAGATTCTATGCTGAAAAGAGCAGACAAACAGTTGTTAGTATCCTACTTCGACAAAGAATTTACATCATTTAGTTAAAAAAACATGTGATGGGCGTAGAGTTTTTTCGAGCTAAGTTTAAACTGATTATATATCACGTTCCGGAACAGTGTGTACCAAGTAAGTGGATTAAGGATGTGAAAGACCGACCGTGGTTTATTAACAAAGTTCCGAATATGCTGAGGAAGCAGATATTGTTACACTCTCGACTCATAAAAGAACACGTAACTGTCAACAGGCAGAAGTTAGTAGAAATAAGGGTGTCTATAGAAAGGTCGATGTGCGAATTGTACAGTAATTTCCATCACCATTCCTTACATAAAGATCCCGCCGAGAACACGAGCAAATTCTGGTCCTATGTGAAATCATTAAGTGGGTCGCAGATTTTTATCCAGTCAATCGTCGACAAGTGTTGTGGGGCAAAAAAGGACAGCAAAAGAAAACTAAAATCTTTAAATTTCGCGTTGAAGAAATCATTCACCCAGAAGGGTCGTAAAATACATACCATCGTCTGAGTGTCGCATATACTTTCGTATCGAGACTTTCAAACAGGCATTGCTGGCATAGAGAAGCAACTGAACGAGTTTAAAACAAACAAGTCGCCATTTCCGATGGAATCCTAGTTCGATTTTACAGAGAGAACTCTTAGGCATTTGCGTCGTCTTAGCTTGCATTTATGGCTAATCCCTAGTCCAGCACTAAGTCCCAAGCAATGCAACAAGCACAGTTATCTGCTGCATATAAGAAGGCTAAGAGAACGAACCCGCTAAATTACGGATCAAAATCATACACATCTGTTTGTTGTTGATTTCTTGTGCGTCTTCTAAGTTCGAATGCAATAAACGTCCAAGAGTCAGACAAACTTCTGTCCACAAATTCAAAATGGTTCAAATGGCTCTGAGCACTATGGGACTCAACTGCTGAGGTCATAAGTCCCCTAGAACTTAGAACTACTTAACCTAAAGACAACACACACATCCATGCCCGAGGCAGGATTTGAACCTGCGACCGTAGCGGTCGCGCGGTTCCAGACTGTAGCGCCAGAACCGCTCGTAAATCAGCGGCCGGCTGTCCACAAATTATCACGAATTTAGGAAGCATGGGTCGTGCGGAACTGAATTTTCTCTTTTTGCAGACGATATCCTGCGAACCATAGACGAAACTCAACAGGCAGGCACCATATTCCCACATGGCAGCAATCTGCCAATGTTTGCTGATGACACTGTAGTGTTCCGGAAAGCCGCGTTGTTGAATGACTGCAAAAAATGTTAAGCTAATACAGAGCAGTCGGATAAACAATCCTCTAATGTTCGTTTAGAGTATTGGTGTTGTGCAATTTGATACAGTAATGGCGAAAAAATAACTAGGCGTAACGTTGCAAAGCACTATGACGTGGAACGTGCGCGTAATATCGGTAGTAGAGGAGGTGAATGGTAGATTTCGGATTATTGGGAGAATTGTAGGGAAGTGTAGCTCATCTATTAAGGAAATCTCTGATAGAACACTAGTGCCATCATTGATTGGCTACTGCCCGAGAGTTTCGGATCCCCATCACATAGGATTAAAGGAAGGCATCTAAGTGATTAAGACGTGGGATGGTAGATTTGTTACTGTAAGCTTCGATCAACACGCAAGTATTACAGAGATGCTTCGTGAACTCAAGTGCGAATCACTGGAGGGAAGTTGTCGTTCTTTTCGAGGAACACAACTGAGAAAATTTATATAACTGAGATTTGCAACTCAAAGCAATACGTTTCTACGGCCGCCAATGAACATTTCGCACAAGGACCTCCAAGACAATATGAAGAAAATTAGGGCTCTTACGGAGGCAAAGAGACAATCGTTTTTCCGTCGGTCCACTTGCGAGTGGATTAGGAAAGGGAATGACTAATAGTGGCATAAGGTAGTCTCCACCAAGCGCCAGATGCTGTATTACGTATGTAGATACAGATGATATCTGTGGCTTACGGGTAGTTTATCGACAATTGTACCCCATTCTTTTTTCCACTCCCTAACCACTTCATATGGATTCATGTGATTTTTCACAACCACCATTCGCATTGCTCGATAGTATCTGTCCGTCAGCACACGATGTCTGAGTGGTATTGGTTTAAGTGTGGTTATTCCTCCGCGTTTCCACTTCACAGTCATATTTCAAATAGTGGGTTTAGGCATCTTTCGAAAGGTTGAAATGCCCCTGTTTGTGTGGTTATAGGGGTGACATCAAGAGACTAGTCATTCTGCAGTTACTGCTTCTTTACTGACGACACAATATTCCCAGACCCCTTTACTCTGGTGGATCGGTCTTAGGTGAAAGCTAGTGATAAATTCTGCATCACGCAAGGGCGTCCTGATACTTTTGATCAGTGTACGTAACTAGAAAGCATAAATTTCTACGGACAGCTGGAGCGTTAGAGGTCTACTCAGGCAGAGCCGCCCTACACCTGGGCAAACTTCAAATAATTGGAGTGCCGCGTCGCCTCTACAGTCACCTATCCCGTAAGCTCATAGCATCCTATTATTCATAACAGACTTCATAAACTGACCACGACCTTCATAAATGGCTCAAATGGCTCTAAGCACTATGCGACTTAACTTCGGAGGTCATCAGTCGCCTAGAACTTAGAACTAATTAAACCCAACTAACCTAAGGACATCACACACATCCATACCCGAGGCAGGATTCGAACCTGCGATCGTAGCGGGCGCTCGGTCCCAGACTGTAGGGCGTAGAACCGCACGGCCACTCCGGCCGGCCGACCATCATAAGTCTGGCACCATACCGAATTATCTACCTATCATCGTTGTGAAAGAAAAGAAATTATTTTAAGTGATATACACTACTGGCCATTAAAATTGCTACAGCACGAAGATGACGTGCTACAGACGCGACATTTAACCGACAGGAAGAAGATGCTGTGATATGCAAATGATAGGCTTTTCAGAGCATTCACACAAGGATGGCGCCGATGGCGACACCTACAAAGTGTTGACATGAGGAAAGTTTCCAACCGATTTCTCATAGACAAACAGCAGTTGACCGGCGTTGCTTGGTGAAACGTTGTTGTGATGCCTCGTGTTAGGAGGAGAAATGCGTACCATCACGTTTCCGACTTTGATAATGGTCGGATTGTAGCCTATGGTGATTGCGGTTTATCGTACCGCGACATTGCTGCTTGCGTTGGTCGAGATCCAATGACTGTTTGCAGAATATGGAATCGGTGGGTTCAGAAGGGTAATACGGAACGCCGTGCTGGATCCCAACGTCCTCGTATCACTAGCAGTCGAGATGACAGGCATCTGATCCGCATGGCTGTAACGGATCGTGTAGCCACGTCTCGATCTCTGAGTCAACAGATGGGGACGTTTGCAAGACAACAACCATCTGCACGAACAGTTCGACGACCTTTGCAGCAGCATGGACTATCAGCTCGGAGACCATGGCTGCGGTTACCCTTGACGCTGCATCACAGACAGGAGCGCCTGCGATGGTGTACTCAACGACGAACCTGGATGCACGAATGGCAAAACGTCAATCTTTTTCGGATTAATCCAGGTCCTGTTTACAGCATCATGATCGTCGCATCCGTGTTTGGCGACATAGCGGTGGATGCACATTGGAAGCGTGTAATCGTCATCGCCATTCTGGCATATAACCAGCGTGATGGTATGGGGCGCCATTGGTTACACGTCTCGGTCACCTCTTGTTAGCATTGACGGCCCTTTGAACAGTGGACGTTACGTTTCAGATGTGTTACAACCCGTGGCTCTACCCTTCATTCGAACCCTGCGAAACCCTACATTTCAGCAGGATAATGCACGACCGTATGTTGCAGGTCCTGTACGGGCCTTTCAAGATACAGAAAATGTTCGACTGCTGCCCTGGCCTGCACATTCTCCAGATCCCTCACGAACTGAAAATGTCTGGTCAGTGGTGGCCGAGCAACTGGCAACTACGGCAGTCACTACTCTTGATGAACTGTGGTATCGTGTTGAAGCTGCATGGGCAGCTGTACCTGTACACGCCATCCAAGCTCTGTTTGACTCAATGGCCAGGCGTATCAAGGACGTTATTACGGCCAGAGGTGGTTGTTCTGAGTACTGATTTCTCAGGATCTATGCATCCAAACTGCATGAAAATATAATCACATATCAGATCTAGTATAATATATTTGTCCAATGTATACCTATTTATCGTCTGAATTTCTCCTTGGTGAAGCAATTTTAATGGCCAGTAGTGTAAGTAATGTGGCGTAAGTTAACATCACAGATGACAGCATATCAAGCCAAAACAAAATTACAGTCAAAATTTATCATAACCAGATATTCAGCTACCGCCGGATCTGTGTTTGACAGAGCTACTAGCAACCTATTATTCATCTTGTCGTATAATAACTTTTTACTAGTCGTTTATTTTACTTTGTGTCTGTGCATTCCAGTCGTATAACAAGCAACAAACAAACGGTAAGGAAACAAAGCCAACAGACATTTCAGTCAGATATTTACAGACGTTCTGTTTGTCTCATGAAAATGAATAAATGTAACCTATGCAGTGTATCACCATCCTCATTCCTTTTAAATTTTCCTCCAGATATCATATATGCAGCCTTCAACATGTTGAGTCAGAATGTATTCTACTAGTAATACTGTAATTTCTTTATAGGACGCAATGCACGAAGTTCTAACGCAATTTGTGATATGAAGTACAAGTGGAGGAGACATACAGAGATGACATGTCAAATATACAGTTCGACGTACACGTACTCGAACTCACGGTCTCCGCTTTACGCAGTAGCGGCGCAATCTGTCGATGACATGGACCGGTCTAAACACATTAACTTGTGTCAATCTGGTTTGCAGCGAGATACTTCACCTAATGCAAACAGACGATATTCATGCACGGACCTCAATCTGCTACTACACTTCAACAGCCTACGTGTTTCCTCTGCTCCGACTGTCCACACGCTTTGCTTTTGCACGATCATACAAGGAGAGTCAACCTTGTTCTGAGCTACACATTAAATCTGGTTTAGCATTAACAATAACAGCTAGGTTTTTTGAGCAGGACATTCACTCCAAAATCGAGTACAAGGCGCAATTCATTACTTCAAGCCGGCCGGGGTGGCCAAGCGGTTAAAGGCGCTACAGTCTGGAGCCGCGCGACCGCTACGGTCGCAGGTTCGAATCCCGCCTCGGGCATGGATGTGTGTGATGTCCTTAGGTTAGTTAGGTTTAAGTAGTTCTAAGTTCTAGGGGACTGATGACCTTAGAAGTTAAGTCCCATAGTGTTCAGAGCCATTTGAACCATTAATTCAACCGAACGCGCGAAACGTCGACAATATTTACTTAAGTTGCTTACATACTGGGACCTGTACACAGCATGAAAAGCAATTTCATACAGAAATTTGAAGGGTTATTAGCGGATATTTTTAAAAAACACACACTTCTGTTATGTGACAAATGTCACAGGTGCACCGTTTCCCCGTTAGGGGCTTTTGAAGGATTTGACCCTGCACTTCCTTAGGCCAACGTTCACTGCTGTTTTGACCAATTCGCGTGAAACCATTTGACATTGAAATCTGACATGTAACAGAATTACATCGTATTGCCAGAAAGGATAAGTTTTCATTACTGCTTTCAGTCCCTGGATAAGCAATTATATTGCAATTGTCTATGTTGTGATTACATGAAATTTTCTCCTGATCTTTACAGGTCCTTGGCGGTTGATTACAATAATCGAATTAGATGACATGCATCTCACTCACAAGGAATAGTCGAGCAGCAAGGTGCCTGTATCTAGAATGAGTTTCAGGGAGGAGCTTGCCAAATCATGTCACATTTCAAAGTATTTATGGTCGTATTCTTGAAACAGGGTCTTATAGACCAGATCGACAGGAAACTGGTACACATCGCAGTGTGCGAGCTGTTCAGAAGTTATAAATTTGAACGTCATACATGATGCGGCAGTTTTTCACGCATCTCAGTGTCTACTACGTCGTACCTACTGAAGTATGTGTCATACAATGATACAGTTTAGTAGGGACATACAGCAGCATGGGTCCGATACTGTCTGAAAATTGTGTCGCGGATACAGTAAGTAGTAACGAAGTAACAAAGTAACGCGTCATGGCTGGTGCAGTAGTTTTACTGCATGAACTGCGAAAATCTAGTAAGCGACAAACTTTTTTTCCTTTTATCATATCGTGTGGGAGTTGTGCGCGAGAAGTAGTTTCATAAGGTTATAAAGAATCCGCCTCGATTGCAAATAGAAACCGGATGTTGACCTAGGTTTCGGCGCGAATAACCACGCATTCTTCGAAACACAATGATACTACAAACTGCCTAAAGAGGCATGGTACAACATTAATACAGAACCCCCAAAAGGGCAAAAGATTCGCATAAAATGTAAAATAAACGGTACGTGTGTACCATGTCAATAGCTGTACTTAGCTCTAACGTCAGAAGCGTGCTTCCTCACCCCAGCCAACGTTCGTTTATTTTACATTTTATGTGAGTCTTTTGCCCTTTTGGGCGTTCTGTATTAATGTTGGACCATGCTTCTTTAGGCAGTTTGTAGTTTTAGTGTGTTCCGAAGAAGGCGTGGCTATTCACGCCGAAACCTAGGTCAACATCCGGTTTCTACTCGCAATCGAGGCGGATTCTTTATAATCATTAATTATTCACGATTGCTGACGCGCTACAATGTTAAAAGTTCTCAGTTTCATAAGGGCTTGAAATTATGTGTAAAGTTTGTCGCAGGTCACTAAATGCTCTCATTCGCTAGAACTGGATGAACGAAGTCTGGGTATTCGCGCGTCAGAGGCTACACTACTTTTCACTACCATCACTTAGGCTGGTGGCTCTTACCAGATGAATGTTCAAACGTGTGTGAAATCTTATGGGACTTAACTGCTAAGGTCATCAGTCCCTAAGCTTACACACTACTTAACCAAAATAATCCTAAGGACAAAAACACACACCCATGCCCGAGGGAGGACTCGAACCTCCGCCGGGACCAGCCGCACAGTCCATGACTGCAGCGCCTTAGACCGCTCGGCTAATCCCGCTTGGCAGCGATTAATTCCAGACAGTAAGTGTTAAATGTACCAAGGTTGATTGAAATCGGTCGAGTGGTTTAGGAGAAGATGTGGAACATAAATACATATAAACACACAATTTTATACACTGTCCAGTAACATAATGTGATCACCACCCATGTTCGACGTTAACTTGCAATAACCACTCACAATGGCATCTACCAGCAGAACAACGCAACGTGTGACACAGCTTGCAGTTATGTGCATGGTCCGAAGAGCACCAAACTGAGTTTACAGTGCTCGCCTGACCTCCAAACTCCCTGGGAGAATCTATGGGACCACCTGATGGAGCAGTTCGCGCCATGGACGCTCAACCGAGGAACCTAGCGCAGCTGGTCACTGCACTGGAGTGGACATGGCTCCACATCCCTGTCAGTATCTGACCGACTCTCTTACTGCATGTCTCGCAGCTATCAGCGCTGCAAAACGTGGTTATTCAGGTTTTTGACAGGTGGTCACATTGATGTATTGTGTATTAAACTGGGGACCTAGAGACGACGGAGAGGCTTCGTAGTACTCAGTGGTTCACAACCTCATAACAGGCCACAGCAGTCCACCCACCCCACCCTCGCCGCACACCGAACCCAGGGCTATTGTGCGGTTTGGCTCCCAGTGGACCACGCCCCCCCCCCCCCCCCCCCTCTCTCCAGGAATTATTATGTACGCGTACAAGGAGACAATGTTTGTGCAGCGATCGCCGACATAGTGTAACTGAGACGGAATAAGGGGAACCAGCCCGCATTCGCCGATGTAGATGGAAAGCCGCCTTAAAGATCATCCACAGGCTGGCCGGTACACCGGACCTCGACTCTAATCCGCCGGGCGCATTCGTGCCGGGGACCGGCACACCTTCCCGCTCGTGAAGCAGCGTGTTAGACCTCGCGGCTAGCCGGGCGGGCCACATTGATGTAACTGGATGTGTAATGTGTATAGCTATATGGATACTGCTATGCTGGAGTATATAGCCCTGCAGCATGAGAGAGTTACTTCACAAGTGGCCTACTCCAAAAATCGCAGGGGCTATATTGACAAACATCGCCATTGAAATTCCTAGCACACGCCTCGCCAACTTCACGAAGCTACTCGCGTACGCAAATTCACGAGCTTCAAAACAGGTATCATTCTATCCAGGTGCTTCAATAGTATTTACGCTGATCACCAGAGCATCCCTTTCTCCAAAAAATCACGTAATTGGTGAAGAATGGTTCGCCAGTGGGTCACAAGACACTTGAACATCCGGATGTCGAAGGCTACAGGTACCGCTGACATGATTTATTCACATTCAGTGTCGTCTTCTTGCTCTAAGAAGGTAACGGCCACGTCAGAGTGATCTTCTGCATGGGCATCGACAAAGAAAGACGACACATTTTTGCAGTTTTCACGACATATCAAAGCAAGCAGGTAGCACCAGCCTCTAAGTATTTTCCTTGGCCTGACTTGATGTTCCCGTGGTCTCGCATTCGGTGATAAGTGCTGGCAGCAGATGCGCTCAACATAATCAACAAAAACCATCTAAGCCTTCGCTCACATCTTCCCAGTTAAGGGCTCCCACAGACCAGTGTGACAAGTAACAGCTCTCAGTTAATGTCAATTGAATTTTGCAATTTTTTTGCTGAAAAAAGCATGAATTTCGTATATATATCGCCGTTCCATCCTACTTCCATCGGACTCGCAGGGAGGTTCACCCACACTTTTAAAACTCGACTAGCATAGTAGCACGAACATCACAATCTCAATGGGAGACTCAGTTTATTTCTTGCCTTCTACTATCGTCTCCACAGGACAGATCCATCCTGACTGAAATATCCATGGTCGGCTGTATCGATGACAATTGTATATCATCCATAACATCACTCTCCTGCCACCCACTCGACATATACACTGTCACCGCTACACCCTTCAGAATGCCGTCTGGGTACTAGCTTTTTTTTTCCTGGGGTCGCCAATGGTGGATACTGACTCGTGTCACACATCTTTTCGGCAGAGAGATGATCGAAGTCCAACTGCCTGATGGCTTCCTCTGCAGAAAGCATATTAACACAGTGAAACCTCACTGGATTTCAGCTGCCCAGACAGAAGAATTCTCACAATTTTCTGTTCCAGAGGTGATTCGCCTGGCACCAAGGAGCATCCACCACGACCGCCGGCTGCAACAGCTGCAGGATCCACAGACCACAGGACTCTGGAACACTTAGCTTCTGGTGGGCCGGATGCCCGTATCCATGGACATCGACAGCAGTCCCTCGGTTTTCGGCACCCCCAGGACGCCAGCAACGGCACCATCACTTTCTGGGATGCCGAGACATCATACCATCTCTCTTCTACAGGTAGCCTATGCCAAAAGTCGCAGGAACTGCAACGGTAAATATCACACTGCAGTTCTTACAATTAGTGCATGTATCGCTAACAGATTGCAGCAGCATCACTTCAAGAGCAGACCTTCCTATTTCTGCAGGATCACATGCTCGAAAATAGGTCTCTTCATACCCTGACGCCTTAACAGTATTTATGTGAGTGTGCAGCTGCAGCTAGCCAGTTCTCCATGGGCGAGCTGTCTGTGCTTTATGCTGACCTCTGTCGTGGTTCATCACTTAGAAGCTCTCATGGAATCCTCCCGTGGCCTGTCGTCTGACACCAATGTACCGCCTGGGATCTTCACCTCCGATGCTAGTTGTAGCCTCGAGCTACATTCAGGCTTGGCCTCTACAGCGCGGTCCTCTGGATTTTGATACTTTGACCCCACCTTGTGTTTGTTTCATTGAAGACAGTTCCTCGTGAGTCAATACTTTCAATCTAGTAATTGTGATTAAGTTTGCTGCTCCTGACGAGCCGCTGGGCTTATGTATCTCACCCACTTCCAAAACAGCTACTTAATTATGAACTATTTCAGAAGAAGGAAAATTGAAGTTTTATGTTCTCGTCAAGTACAAAGACTTAACTGAGAACCATTTATGAAGAAGGATAATTGAAGTTTTATATTCATTTCAGTAAACTTGGCTTTCTTTGGCTACCTCGGCTTTAGTTCCTGTATGTGTACCTCAGCGTTCCCCACTTACAACACCAACTCTGAGAATTAGCAACAATTCTAGTAAAACCTAAAACACATTTATTTCAAGGAATCTTATCAGAAAGTAACAGAAACTTCTTAGATATTTCTGAGAAAATTTATCTGCATTCTTGCCGTCATTGTGTCACTTTTGGTCCATTTACAATGTGAGGTTTATTTACTAACAGATTTTGATCAAATACTATGTTTGCCTGTGGTTGCAGTCGAGATATGTAAATTAGTAAAAAGAAATCTGCTGTAGTCTCAGTTACATCGTTCAGTGTGGTGCAAGAGCTTCCATACTTCATGTTCTTTCAGTCTTATGAAGTATAATATGAGGTTTTACAGCGTAGTGTGTGCCTACTCTGTTATTTGGTGTGCCATTGAAGAAAGTCAGTTTGCTCCAAGTACTTCTACCGCATAGTCATCAATCAACGGTTTAAGTATCGTTCTCCCATAGTTAGTCTAGTATGTGAAATCCGATGAATGACCTGATCAGGTTGCATACATTCCTGCCAGTCGGGCCATCACATTATATATTTTAGCCAAGTCAACTAAATCAGCAGCTCATTTGTGTGTCCTTTCTTTTCCTCTCAAATTATATGGGAACAAGAGTGCCAAAGAGAATGTGTTTTAAATGATTTGGATAAATCTTCTCTTAAACATAAAATACGTTCCAAACTATGTTCAGTTTCCACTATAAAGCTATGTATATAGGTATTATCGGCAAGAGTGATAACCGCTTCATACTCGTTCATAAAGTGAGTGCTATACCGTCGTGACATTTTACAGAAAACATGGCTAGTCAGCATCTTGCAAACTGAAATTGTAACCTACATGTAATCTCAATATATTGTACTGAACCTATATGTTATTGATGTATTATGATGAAAACGTAACGCACTGGTTGCAGATGTATTATGAAAATGTATTTGTAATCTACATGTTGTAGATCTATTACGACTATATATTGCTCTATGCACTGACCTACGTATCTCAGCGTTTTACTTGTGAACTGCACCTATTATGCCTGTTTGAACCTGCATGGAAGACAGAATATTCCATATTTTTGTTACATGTGTACTCATTTCCGTGAAACTGATTACTTTAAAAGAGACTGCATTCAACAAATGTCTGTGTGCAAACAAGCGAAGTGTATACTTGTTCCAACATACAGACGATTAAACAATTGAGCTTTAACATCTGAGAAGTTTTCGTTTATTCATGTTTTCCACATTTCCTCAGTGTTTCACTGCTCTTTAGGAGAACTTTAAGCTGTGTGAAATTTGGGCTCTTGCTGTCAATGGAAATACTTTCTAGATTTAATTACTATGGTCTACGAATTTTCCTAGGAAAACATAGCTGTGAACTGTGGCTTTTAATGAAGTAAGAAATGAATTTGTTAGTAACGTGACAGTTTTTTTAACAGTGCAGTTGTTTTCTAGAGATGTTCCTCCTGAACATGGTATCACTCTTTGCTCTTCTGGCCTTTCTTCAAACTGTATCTCTCCAGTTATGCGAGGCGGCTGTGACTGAGCAAGTTACAGTTTTGGAAGAGCTATCTCAAGCACTGTAAATCTGTTATTTCTTCCAAATAAGAAGCACTGATATCAGCGGAAATTCCTGAGCATTGGTGGGACTGAACTACTAGATTCAAACCACCGTGTTTTTGCTTAAAGAAAATCACATACCGACCCAAAAAAACACACCCTCCCACACCCAAAACAAAATCATTAAAATTACCTAAGAGGTGTCAACCAGAGGCTTATTTGTCACATGTCGACGATAAAAGTTCTTGTCTAGATGATGAGAATGCAGGCTCTCTTAACGAATTATACTAAAAACTTTTTATAGTTATTATCTAAGTAAGAGCACTGGCTGGATACGACAGTATTACATAGCAAATAGGAAGCTTGTAGATATTTACAGAGTGGTCAGAAACAGTCTGAAAAGCTTTTAAGGATGTTGCAGGGTAGATTGTGCTGAGAAATAATTGTTCAGAAAAAAATTCGGTACGTTGCGCCGTTTCCTAGTTAATTAGTAACGAAGTTAGCCAATCAAGCCGTTTCGCGCGCAAATTCAAGCAGCGCGCCAGATACAATTAGTTTCATTTGTTCTCATATCGTAAATGATAGCGCAGGAGACTGCTCAGCCTTTGACTCTGGTCCGATCGTTACTACCGACCCATGCCTAATTTCTGTATCATTCTCTTGTTCAGTTTTAGGGAACCAAACGAAGTGCGTGTTTGGCGACCCCGTCCCTGGCGGGCCACTTGACTTTGCGTGCGCTAAGGCCTGATTAACTAATTTCAATGATAATTAACTCGGAAACCGCGAAACACATAGAATTTTATTCTTGACAATCATTTCTCAACAACCTACCCTGCAACACCCTTATAAACTTCTCAGACTGTTTCTGACCACCCTATATTTCATGCAGACGACCCCTTTACTCGACAGAATGACCGAGAACATTGCATGAAACGTTGTTTCGTAGTCGAAATTGTTTCACGTATTAGAATTAACAATTCAGATACTTAAGGACCTTGCAGAACTTTTAAAGAGCCGAATTAGATACTGTGAAGATTTTAACTCAGATACATTCCAGCTCAATCGACGTTTTTGTTCAGCTACATACCGGTTTTACACAGTTCTCCATGCTAGACAATCCTGTTAGTATGAAAGCATTCCTGCTCAACAGAAATTCGAAGTAACGTTTCATTAATGAAGTGATCTCATTTTACTCCTCTTTAAGAGTGTATGTGTGTGTGTGTGTGTGTGTGTATGTGTGTGTGTGTGTGTGTGTGTGTGTGTGTGTGCCGGCCGGTGTGGCCGAGCAGTTCTAGGCACTACAGTCTGGAACCGCGCGATCGCTACGATCGCAAGTTCGAATCGTGCCTTGGGCATGGATGTGTGTGATGTCCTTAGGTTAGTTAGGTTTAATTAGTTCTAAGTTCTAGGGGACTGATGACCTTAGAAGTTAAGTCCCATAGTGCTCAGAGCCATCTGAACCATTTTTGCAGCATACTGCAAAGACCGTAGGAAACAGAACCTACGGCGGTATGTACAGGGTGACAGTTAGAAAACTAAATGATAAAGGTTTGTCAAATTTAGAATCGTACATTATCTCTCTCAGAACATATCACTCATTTCACTTCATTTCATGATGGAAGTGTTTTTTTTCTACGGTGCTATTGTGTGTGAGCCATTCTTGTATGCTGTCCCACATGTTTCATAGTGTCAAGTGACTATTACGTCATTCTATCAATAATTAAAGGGACACGGACTTCATAAACATGCTTCAACCAAGGATATTTCCCATATTCTTCTAGGTAATTATGTGTAGTAACATCTTCAGTGTGTGATATACCAGTGTAATATTATAATGAGTGTGCATTACTCAGCTAGTAGTTATGGTAAACAATGCTGTGTGGTTGAATTTTTCCGTAGAATATCATATGTTGTATAATGTTGGTGAGACACTACTCCGGAATGAATAAATATTTTGCTACAGAAATGTTGAACCACACTGGTTATTATATGGCTATATTGGCGCCTATATGATACAGAATAGCTGTTCTGTGCTTGATGATGAAGAAAAGACGAGGACCACTACAGACGGGGAACTTCCACCAATATGCATCGTTGGTCAGGAGATCCCTTCGTTCTTAATTTGAGACTAGTACGCATTTGGTTTAAACAGAAATGTAGAGAGATTTCGTGACTGTAGCGTGAGCGATTTAACGAGTGTATCACCTTTATTATTATAATGACGTACTTCACATATACTTCTCTCCCAATTCGTCGTTTGCTTTGTATTTTTGCACCCAAAGCGCTAAATACTTCCATTCAATAGAATATCCACTGTCATAATCGCACGCCATTATTCCAAAGAGAACACATTTTTCTCTCAAGTATTTAGAAGCAGTCATCATGGATGTTAGGGACGGAGCAATGGTGTACATTTCACGAACACCACGTCCAATTTTTTAAATTTCTTACCAGCCTGCTGTGCTAATTCAGATAAATTTTTTGCAGGTCACACCTAATGTCACACAACCCGTCATCCAAATTTCTTTTGATAGGAGTACATGCTCCTTTGTTTGGCACAAAGAATAAAAAAAAAAAAAAAGAAAATACGATGATTGTAGCCTTGCTTCATATTTAAAGACCCATTATGTTTCGGATTTAAATAATTTAACGCTTGACACGTAGAAACGTAAGCATTACGGCTGTAGTGTTGACATAGCTTCATTGGGGCTGAGTTTAGCAGAGCACGCTGAATGGAGGTGTAGCTGGCAGCTGTGTTGACCGAAATGGGACAAGAGGTGGAAAGGGGGGGGGGGGGAAGGCAGGCAGGCGGAGGTACTAACTTGGGCGCTCAGGAAATACTGGCGAGATACTTGTAGGACTAACCAGATTACATTGAAACCGAGCTCAGTAGAGCGCACTGAATTACGTTACTGGCGATGCCAGAGCCAGTGGCGAGTGTGCGGTCAGTGGGCCCGGCTCGGCCAAGCGTGCAGCACTCTCCGCAGCCGCTTCCTTGTGACTTCCAGCAGGCCCCTCAAACTTTCCGGCGCATTTGTCTGCCGCGAAGAAATGTGTTTGTGCTTCCACCGAGCTACCACAGTCAGTCAGAACACAACACGGCATAACCCATACTCTACGAGTCTGTGGAAAGCCACCGTTCAGAGAAATTCTGTATTCACTTGCGTTACCTCTTCTAGTTACGCACAATTCCTTAACTGCAGAAACTTGCCTGAGAGACAGCATAAACCTCACATTTCAAAAAAAAATTTAAATAATCGTAACCACTGCTTCTCAAATTGTTGGACACTTTGTGTATTGTTGTTAGCACCACAATAACTCCCTTGGTATTTCACAACTTCAGTTCATATTTATCGATGAATGTATTTTAATTTCAAAGCTGTTTTTAAGCTTACGCAAGCATTCCTAAGTTGTAAGAATTAGGTGAAAGGTTACTACATAACGTACATAAGAGCTAAGCAACACACCGCTTTTTGGGAATTGGTCTAACAAATTCCAAAAGTCACGTTGTGGTAAAATTTAATTGAACTGTTTTCACGTAATTCCTCAGAATGTAGCGTTATTGGCGTAAACTAGAGCCACGTGTAAAACACATAATTGTTATCGGAATGTTTACAGGATCCACAAAACTGCACAAAAAAAAAGATTGCTTCAAATGGCTCTGAGCACTATGGGACTTAAAATCTGAGGTCATCAGTCCCCTAGACTTAGAACTACTTAAACCTAACTAACCTAAGGACATCACACACATCCATGCCCGAGGCAGGATTCGAACTTGCGACCTTAGCAGTCGCGCGGTTCCAACCTGAAGCGCCTAGAACCGCTCGGCCACAACGGCCGGCAAAATTACAATGATGCTGTTTATCTTCTTAAATAAGGAGATAATTCAGAGGCTTCCTTTACCAGGATACAGGTTGGCTGGCAGCTTTTCGAGGACCTCTTTGCGGTGTGGGGGAGTAGCCATGTATGTTAAAAAAGGCATCCCATTCGAGTCAATTGATGTTTCAAAGTACTGCACTGAAAAGGTGTTTGATTGTTGTGCAGGTGTAGTTAAATTTAACGGAGCTAAACTTCTAACTGTTGTTGTTTATAGATCCCCAGACTCCGATTTCACAACATTTTTGTTAAAGCTAGAGGAGGTTCTTGGTTCACTTTATAGGAAATACAAAAAGTTTGTTATATGTGGTGACTTCAATATTAATTGTATAAGTGATTGTGCAAGGAAGAGGATGCTGGTAGACCTCTTTAATTCATATAATCTTATGCAAACCGTATTCTTTCCAACGAGAGTGCAAGGGAACAGTAGAACAACCATAGACAACATTTTTGTTCATTCCTCATTACTAGAAGGGCATTCTGTTAGCAGAAAGGTGAATGGCCTTTCAGATCATGATGCACAAATTTTAACTTTAAAAGATTTTTGTGCTGCAACACGTGTTAAATATAGTCATCAGCTGTTCAGGAAAGCTGATCCAGTTGCTGTAGAGACTTTTGTAAACCTTATAAAGGAACAAGAGTGGCAAGATGTTTATAGAGCTGTTATAGTAGACGATAAATATAATGCTTTTCTCAAGACTTTTCTCATGCTCTTTGAAAGTTGCTTTCCGTTAGAACGTTTAAAACAGGGTACTAGCACAAACAGGCAGCCTGGGTGGCTGACTAGAGGGATAAGAATATCTTGTAGAACAAAGTGGCAATTATATCAAAACGTTAGAAACAGTCAAAATCTAAATGCAGCAGCCCATTACAAACAGTATTGTAAGGTGCTTAAAAATGTTATTAGGAAGGCAAAAAGTATGTGGTATGCAGATAGAATAGCTAAGTCCCAGGATAAAATTAAAACCATATGGTCAGTCGTAAAGGAAGTTGCTGGTCTGCAGAGACAGGTCGAGGATATAGAATCAGTGCGTAGTGGGAATGTCCGTGTTACTGATAAGTCGCATATATGCACAGTATTTAATAATCACCTTCTGAATACAGCAGGTGAACTAAATAGAAACCTAGTCCCAACAGGGAATCATATAGCGCTCGTAGAAAAAAGTGTTCCGAGACTGTTACCTGAAATTCTCCTCCATGATACTGACAAGAGGGAGGTTGAGTTAATAATTAAATCACTAAAGACCAAGAACTCTCATGGATATGACGGGGTATCTAGCAGAATACTGATGTATTGTTCTATGTATGTTAGCCCAGTTCTCAGCCATATCTGTAAGTTTTCCTTTAGGAGTGGTTGGGTTTCCTGACCGATTAAAGTACTCGGTAGTGAAGCCACTTTATAAAAAGAGAGACATTGATAATGTTGACAATTTTAGACCTATTTCTATGCCATCGGTGTTTGCTAAAGTTATCGAGAAGGTTGTATATACAAGGTTACTGGAGCATTTAAATTCACATAATTTGCTGTCAAATGTTCAGTTGGTTTTAGAAATGGCTTAAAACTGAAAATGCTATAGTCTCTTTTCTCTGTCAGGTTTTGGACGGATTAAATAAAAGGTTGCGAATGCTAGGTGTTTTCTTTGATTTAACGAAGGCTTTTGACTGTGTTGACCACAAAATATTACTGCAGAAGTTGGACCATTATGGAGTAAGGGGAGCAGCTTACTTTAAGAACAGAAAGCAGAGGATAATTCTCCGCAATATTGGGAGTGGTAGTCCCAATGGGGCACTGTTAAGTGGGGCGTTCCCCAAGGGTCGGTGCTGGGGCCACTGCTGTTTCTTATTTATATAAATGATATGCCTTCTAGTATTACAGGTGATTCAAAAATATTTCTGTTTGCTGATGACACCAGCTTGATAGTGAAGGATCTTGTGTGTAATATTGAAACAGTAACAAATAATGTAGTTCATGAAATAAGTTCGTGGCTTGTGGGAAATAATTTGATGCTAAATCACAGTAAGACTCCGTTTTTACAGTTTCTAACTCACAATTCAACAAGAACCGATATTTTGATCAGACAGAATAGGCATATTATAAGCGAGACGGAACAGTTCAAGTTCCTAGGCGTTCGGATAGATAGTAAACTGTTGTGGAAAGCCCATGTCCAGGATCTTGTTCAGAAGCTAAATGCTGCTCTATTTACCATTAGAAGAGTATCTGAAACAAGTGCCACTTCAACACGAAAAGTAGTCTACTTCGCATATTTTCATACGCCTATGTCGTATGGTATTATTTTTTGGGGTAGTTCTTCTGATTCAAAAATGGGCTGTTCGAGCTATATGTGGTATAAGTTCGAGAACGTCTTGTCGACCCCTATTCAAAAATCTGGGAATCCTGACATTGCCCTCACAGTATATATTTTCTTTAACGTCGTTTGTTGTTAGCAATATTAGCCTATTCCCAAGAGTTAGTAGCTTTCACTCAGTTAATACTAGGCAGAAATCAAATCTGCATGTAGAATGCACTTCCTTGACTCTTGTGCAGAAAGGAGTGCAGTATTCTGCTGCATCCATTTTCAATAAGCTACCACAAGAACTAAAAAATCTTAGCAGTAGCCCAAACTCTTTTAAGTCTAAACTGAAGAGTTTCCTCATGGCTCACTCCTTCTATTCTGTCGAGGAGCTCCTGGAAGAGCTAAAAAATTAAGCAAATTCCAGTGTTACATTGTTGATTTTCTTCATTTAAACTTACGACTTGTCACCTGAATATGTTTTTTTATATTTCATTTTATCTGTTTATAATATCGTGTTATAATTTCATGTATTGACTCGTTCCATGACCATGGAGACTTCTCCTTAATTTGGTCCCACGGAACAATAAATAAATAAATAAAATAAATAAATAAACTACTGTAAGTGAACTAAAGGGACTAAATGAATCATCCATAGTTCAAAATTGATATTTACTAGTAACTACGCTGTATTCTAAGAGTTACAGTAATTACAAAAAAATGTTCAAATGTGTGTGAAATCTTATTGGACTTAACTGCTAAGGTCATCAGTCCCTAAGCTTACACACTACTTAACCTAAATTATCCTAAGGACAAACACACACACCCATGCCCGAGCGGGGACTCGAACCTCCGCCGGGACCAGCCGCAACAGTAATTACAAAAATTTCTTTTGTTGATTCTTCTCAGACAAATATATTGTTCTTCATATTACCAGGGCGAATAATCGCATCATTAACAACTGCATAACCTGCACTTTCCGTAATACATAAGCCACACCTACCACATTATGTGTATGGGTTGAGTGGCTCTCAACTGTTAAAAGTGATATGCACTACATACAATTTTCAAAACATCACGCAACCAACCTTCTGCGCCAAGAAGTGTGATTACGTACGACAGTTGTCGCTGTATCAGGTTGGAGGGTCACATATAGCGACGACGAAACATGCAGGATAACAATATGTGGCAAAGTAAATTGTGCTTTGTAACGTTAATTGTCTGTTTTTAGCGTGGACATTCCCGTTAAACCTGGTTTCGATTAGTGCATCAGCACATTTCAAGCCATCTAGATGCACCATTCACACACACAAGACTTGAAATTTTTCGTATAATTAGGTAATGCATAGGGCAGTTGACTGTACAACGTAGCATTTCCCTAGAAAATATCTTCAGCACAATAACCATCGTGATTTCGAAAAAAGTTATTCATCCAGCGTTAACAGTAACGTTGCGCTCTGAAAGCTGTCGTTCGACGTCCATCATATAGAATGTAGAATATGTTTATGGATCACGAAACAAGAATAATGGATAATATGCTAAAATTTAAAACCTAAATTCATTTTTCGTTCAAAATAAATTTAAATCGAAAAACGATAAACAGTATTCTTTATGAAGTGGTGCAGCCATAAATTAATACCTTCAGTTGTATGTTGCTGACTATAGTTTTGTATTGTGAGATAAAATTAAACCACGCTTACAGTCTAACGTTCATTTCTGGTAGAAAGGGGCTCGCACATTTTGACATATAGCATTTTCGTTTTAAAATTAAAAGCCTCATGGAGCTGCGAAGAGATTCTGTGGGAATTCCCGGAAAAGAGCCTACATCACATTAACACAAAAAAACTATAAATAATATTGCTTTTTCTTACAATTGCAATTTTGAGTAGCGATTCGTGATTAAATGGTTCAAATGGCTCTACGCACTATGGGACTTAACATATGAGGTCATCAGTCCCCTAGACTTAGAACTACTTAAACCTAACTAACCTGAGGTCATCACACACATCCATGCCCGAGGCAGGATTCGAACCTGCGACCGTAGCAGCAGCGCGGTTCCCGACTGAAGCACCTATAATCGCTCGGCCACAGCGGCCGGCAGATTGGTGATTACAAACTAACGCATTTCAAGATAGTTTTGTGACAATACGCAATTTCGTAAAATGTGTTCAAGATAGTTTTGTTACAGAATTCGCAATTTCATAAAATGTGTAATGTGATCTAAGATAATTTCGTGGATGAAAGATGTTTGCAGCTTTGTGCAATGAAATTTAAGTTGATGGCACGCACTGAGGCACATAGGGCTACTCGAAAATAAAGAAAATGCAGTTAAATCAGCACGAATATGCAATGTAAAAGCTTGTTATAATGTGTCTGAAAAGTTAAATGACGCTTATGATGAAGGAATATTTGTTCAGGTGTCCGTGCATTGTTGTCATGAGACGAGTATGGCTAAAGCATTAAATATCATAAAATTTTAATAATAATAATAATAATAATAATAATAATAATAATTATTATTATTATTATTATTATTATAGACGAAGAATCAATGGAATAAAATACAACCTCAACCCACACACACACACACACACACACACACACACACACACACACACACGCACGCGTTTGAACTTGCACACTCAGATTCACACTCACGCTCTAAAATACATTTGTCAGTTTTAAAAATTGTAATGGAGACGGAAATGAACACTGAAGCATCCGAAAGTGGACAGCGGAAAATTGTGATCGACCGATCGCTTCATGTACCAGACAATCAACAAAATACTTAAGGATCCAGAATAAAGTCGTTGGTGGGAGTTCAGAGATAATAAGGAAGTTTACAAATGCTTCCACATTATTCTCTTCGAAACGAAAAATAGAGAGTAGGTCCTCATTTAAACTTACAGTTGCCCTATAGTCAGAATATAAAATGCACTCCATTAACTTACGACGTAGCGAAGTTCACAAGCCTTAGAATAGTATCATTACCTTTCTTATGATCGAAAAAGTACCTATTATGTGTTTTTCGACCAATAAAGACTTTTATGCAGCTACCTCCAGCAGGATGATGTTATCAGTGGTAGAGTGGTACTTCCTGAATCCACACTAAAAGCGACTAACGAACTGTCTTGATTCTAGAATCCAGAAGCCTGTGACTTTTCCCACGTGTCTGGTGAGGCTATGATTGATACTTTGACACAACAGTCCTTTAAATTGGGAAATAATCCTGTTTCCGATATCAAGTTTAAAAATCTGAGGAGGATTTGCTTAGGATTTACGATTAAGTACCACTGACAATTCTCTAATTGATTTTGTCAAGACCTGGAGCCGTGTCACATGCTGTGCCCAACGCCAAACCCATGATCTACATAAAAAAAAGAGCAGTTGTAAACCAGAATCGTGACCGGTGACGTAAAAATTTCAGCGAAATACTCCGTCACCGCATGAACAACCTCTCTCTTTTATGGAGTCTTGGTGTCTGTTCTTTCGAACATGTCCGAAAGAACAGACACCACGCATTCATATTATTGATATTCATTCGCCTCGATGGACAGTAAAGCACTACCTTCAGTGCGGTTGCACAATTTCGTTCGACCTCAAGCGAGAATCTCGAAGTAGTGAGCATAGAGGACATGGACGAGAACTGTGGGTGGTGGGAATGTGGGAAGGTGAAAGGCGTGCCGAGATAGTCCGTGCAATTGCGATAAACAGTGAGTCCACGTGGCGCAGTGGTTAACGCAACCGCTAGTAAGCAGAAGATCCCGGTTTTGAATCTTGATCCGATACACATTGTCACTCGTTGTCGCTGAACTCATATATCCTTTCCTTTCCTTTCATTTCCTTTCCTTTCCTTTCATTGCTCCCCCCCCCCCCCCCCCCCTCCACCGTCAATGTACATAATAAGGTTTCTCTTGCCAGCCACGAGGTTCCGTTTCCTACCTGACTACGACCTCTTCCATCTGTCCCCGAAATCCTAGCAGTTTTTTTTTGTATATCCGTTAATTTAATGGTACGGTTGATGAAGCTAAGGAAATATTTCCGGTCTTCTTTTCTTTGGTCTCCATATGACAGAATCTCACCCTCGCCTATCGAAAGGCTGCGAGTTGCCCTTGAACTGCCGCAAAGCTACTCGACTGTGCCTGAACACTGTCACTATTTTCAGATATCGCTATTTTCAGACACAACCAACTAACTGTGTAGCGTACATTATACTTCGTTGAGTACCTACAATGGCTAATTTCTGTCGGACACTGCTCGGTCTGTTAGATGTATCCAGATCGAGAAGCAGTTACTGGAATACAGACGATGGACTGCTTCCAACTGAGCAATGCGTGATAGAGTTGAAGAGTATAACGATGGATCAATAGCAGGGAATGGTGGAACAGCCCCATGTTCAAAAGTTACGTTCTATCAACAAGAGGTTCTCCAGAGCTGTATTCTAGGGGCAAATGGAAGTGGAGTTCATGACGTGCTTCAAAATCCCTACAGAGAAGTAACGGCCGAGGGTATTGTGTAACAAGTTTGTGGCGAGCCACGTTGTCTAGAGCGTTTTTAGAAAGCAGTTAAGGAATGTAAATCCTACATCTCATCAATTTATTCTCTATGTGAACTATCACAGCAACTGCTTGCAAGTTGGTATCGAGGGAGAGAGGTGATTTGTGGTAACCGTCATTTTTACAGATGACAACCTCACAATTAGCCCTCTATCCACGGAGTCATACTTTCTGTGGAAGTTACAACTCCGCCGAAAGGAGCCAGTCCCTTTACAATGGCTCCCTCATAGACACACGGATCTTTCAATGTCTTCCAGTGCGGAAGACGTGGTGGTCTTCGGTTTTCTGATGTCTTGTACGTGTTCCAATGATTTGGTAGGCATGACACTACTTAACCGCAAGTTTCTGTTTGCCTAAGCGCATGAAAGTATAGGTTTTTATTGCAAACTCCACCGATGCTGTTTGTCTGCAAAAGTTTCTAATCTCAACTAACTACTCGTATGTAACCACAGCGGCAAATGCCGTTGTCACTGTTGGTGGTTTCAAAGTCCGATAAGCTTCTCCGCTTTGAGGCGAGGTGCTTTCGATTTCCTGAATTTCTTTTATTCTGTAAAAAGCAGAATGCTTGCAACTCCAAACACCATGATTTCCAATTCATTTTACGCTTAAACTTTGCAATTTATTGTGGTGTGTGCCACTCTTTCGGTAGGCGCTTGAGATAGATAAATTCATTCTTGGCGTATTCCGGTAACAATAAGTGAGCATAAACGTGGCTGTTTTCTCACGATCATCTTTCAGTCGCTTTATTATGTTTCTTATATTACTAACGGGTTCTTCTTTCCGTTAGTCTTTCAACTGTTAAATACTCATCCCCGTTAAATCTCCACGGCTACGGAACACTCGACAAGCAATTTCGACTTTGTAATTGATCGCTTGCAGGAAAGCAGATGTTTGTACAAGAAGTTTTCCACTCCTAAGCCGCGTTACCTATATATAGTTGTTCCTGTAGAATGCACAGATTTCGGTATATAAAAATATGAGATCTTCTAAAAGAACCCTCACTACAATTAAATATTCAGGAAACATTCTGTGACTACAGTTCTGTTACACTTCATTTATTTATTTAGAGCTGTCATTCTTGGAAGGTTGTCATCCAATGATCTTCTGCTTTATTAGTGGCTAACTAGTCTCCGACGGTGCACTCATCCCGTTGGGAGAATATTTGCATATTGCTTTGAATGCTGTTCTGGAACGTAATTGTTTTTCTCGATGGTTGCCCACATATGGCAGTATCACGAAAATTACAATTTGGTTCTCATCACGAGGATTCAGTATTAGCAATACATTTATATTAGGTCCTTATACGGTAAATTTTTGACAGAAATAAACTTTAAGCTTCACAGAATTCGTGCCCTATTTGTGTGGAAAAGCTCCACAAATTTTTCAATGGATGAAACAGTATCACCGTTCTAGGGTTCAACTGATTCCAAGATTACATTAAAATCATCTTCAATTCCATTAGCTATACGGACAATTATCAAGGTTCAATGCAAAATATCAGGTGAAATCTGGCAAGAATGAAGATCCTTCTTGCAGTAATAATAACCAATGATTTTTGTAGGCTAAAATGAAGCCCACATAGTTTAATAGAATCTTCCGGCATATTTAATAGACAGGTAACGCTTTTGGTGAAAGGTAATGAACAACAGAACTTCTTCCCATATGTATGATCACGTTTCGATCTCTCTGGAACACCCCCAAAAAAGAGCCATTCAAGTACGAAAACAATTTTAGGTTTAACATGCTGTACGACGACAGGGGTCAGTGGTAGCAAAACAGCCTCAAGTCAGCGAAACTCCACAAATACGGTGAGTATGCATCTGTTCCGCATGAGCAAGCTGTACATGTATAAGAATCCTATAAACAATGAGCTTTAACTGTGACATAACTAAACATAATGATCAGGGATATACCTCACGGAACGATACACATATTTCTTGTGCAACAGTGAGAATACTTTTGAATTCTGTACGTCTAATTTGCCTAGAAACCCGCAAAAACGGACATCTCACGGCTGAAAAATATAACAAGAAAAAAGGCTATTTAAAACCAGGAGGAAACTACACGCAAAGATTTTTATGCGGCTTCCATTCAGCCAGCGAAATAAAATACGCCGTCAGCTCGTGATCTCCCAGGGCTCACAAACTTTGATTTTATCTCATTTGAAAACTCCAACAAGATGCCGCGCACCTTTATGGAATATTAATTTAACTTTCTCTCCTCTTTCCGTTTCATTTAAGGCATTCCAGATTTCATTTTCAGCCCCGCACCCGCCTTTGCGTTATCTGCCAGAAGTGCCTCCACGGAGGCAACTATGGATGGAATTAGCGTCATTGTATAGCAAGCGCTGCAATTGCACCGCTACACACACTGAGACTCAAAATCGGAAACAGTGCTTTGTACGATATTCATAATACTAATTGCGAGGCTCCAATTTTCAGTCCATGTATGCTCAGGTCTTATTAGTTGAGCGCTTTACTACTTTACTAGCTTCGTTAGAGGTTGACATGCTTGTCTTCTTCAATTCCTAAACTCTTCTCGCGTGCTTTCTTCGATCGTCCATAGTAACTGACTCTACGGCACATTCATGAAATATACTGCGTGTTTCACAATCGATCACGAAAACTTCCACTGGGGAAAGTCCATGACAATACGAACTAAAAAAGTTCTAGTATACATCTGTACGCGGACGAGCCATTTGAATGATAAGTGCGAATGTGTGGTTATGAGCCGACATTGTCCTAGTTTGTCCAAACGTGTTTGAAATGTAACATTTAAGAGCAAGACCCCATCTGAGTGGGTTCATATTCAATCTAAAGCCTACGTTGCCAAGAAATACAATACTGCTTCAGCATGGTTGTTGCTGTTGAGGTCTTCAGTCCAAAGACTGGTTTGATGCAGCTCTCCATGCTACTCTGTTCTGTGCAAGCCTCTTCATCTCCGAGTAACTACAGCAACCTACATCCTTCTGAATCTGTTTAGTATTTTCATCTCTTGGTCTCCCTCTACGATTTTTACCCTCCACGCCTCCCTCCCATACTAAATTGGTGATCCCTTGATGCCTGAGAACATGTCCTACCAACCGATTCCTTCTTGTCAAGTTGTGCCACAACTTCCACTTCTCCCCAATTCTATTCAGTACCTTCTCATTAGTTATGTGATCTATCCATCTAATCTTCAGCGTTCTTCTGTAGCACCACATTTCAAAAGCTTCTACTCTCTTCTTCTCTAAACTGTATATCGTCCATGTTTCACTTCCATACAGGGCTACACTCCATATAAAAACTTTCAGAAAGGACTTCCTACCATTTAAATCTATACTCGATATTAACAAATTTCTCTTCTTCAGAAACGCTTTCCTTGCCACCGCCACTCTACATTTTATATCCTTTCTACTTCGAACATCAGAAGTTACTTTGTGTGCCCAAATAGCAAAACTCATCTACTACTTTAAGCATCTCATTTCCTTATCTAATTTTCTCAGAATCAACTGATTTAATTCGAATACATTTCGCTATCCTCGTTCTAGTTTTGTTGATGTTCATCTTATATCCTCCATTCAAGATACTATCCATTCCGTTCAACTCTCATCCAAGTCCTTTGCTGTCTCTGACAGGATTACAACGTCATATGCAAACCTCAAAGTTTTTATTTCTTCTCCCTGGATTTTAGTTCCTACTCCAAATTTTTCTTTTGTTTCCTTTACTGCTTGTTCAAAATACAGATCGAATAACGTCAGGGGTAGGCTACTACCACTGCTTTCCTTTCGTGCCCCTCGACTCTTATAACTGCCATCTGGTTTCTGTACAAATTGTAAATAGCCTCTGCCACCTTCAGAATCTGAATGAGAGTATTCCAGTCAACATTGTCAAAAGCATTCTCTAAGTCTACAAATACTATTAACTTAGGTTTGCCTTTCCTTAACCTATCTTCTAAGATAATTCGTAGGATCAGTGTTGTCTCACGTGTTCGTACACTTCTACGGAATCCAAACTGCTCCTCCCCGAGGTCGGCTTCTACCAGTTTTTCCATTCGTTACAATTTACTGTAAACTCGTACCTGTTAAAGGCGGTATACAGTGTGCCGTCATCGCATTTCTATGCAGTACAGCACATGTATGTGCAGTGAGGTACAAACTGTTTAAAATGCCCATTGATCATTTCGTAAGGCTGGACAAGACTGTTCGATTCCCTGCTCTAGTTCTCCTGTCAGCGCGAGTGCTGTACACTTAACTTCTGAGATAACGCCAGACAGAAAATTCCGAAGGGTTGAGGGAAGGTGGTCTTGGGGGCCAAGTTATAGGGCCCTCTCAAAATGTCCATCTTGGACAATACTGACGTGATAGATCTCGTATTACATGAGCAACAAAATGGGCCGTTACCCCATCTATCAAGTTCTCCAACGCTTCGTAAGGAAAACATCCTCAAGCAAGACTGGAAGATGCTACTACAGAAACCGAGGGTATGACCGTCCATCATGTATTCTTGGAAGTTTATATGGCCCAATGCGACGATCACTTAATTCCCCTGACCACACATTCAATGAGAAATTTTGCTGTTGTGATGACTGATGGGCAGCACGTAGACTTACGTTAAGTTTGAGCCCAATTAGATGTGGACTTAATAGAAAAGCTTGCATTTCAAATACGTTTCTATTAACTATGAGAATATTTCATACTGAAATCAGTGCGGCTCCTTATCTCCAAAGCGCCTAGTTGAAGAACACACGTTTACTACCAAGTTTGCACATTTATTGTCGTATGCTTTCTGCTGTAGCATTTTTCCCAATAAATTATTACGCACCTGGTATACAAGTACTCAGGATTACTTTGCTCGGCCATAAAAAGCGCCGCCACCCAGTTTGAACACAGTTGTCCGAAGTTATTAGGTAAGAGCATTCACAACATGCACAGACAAGAAGATAATTAGAAGCAACTCTGGTAGAGCACTTGCCCGCGAAAGTCAAAGGTCCCGAGTTCGCGTCTCGGTCCGGCACACAGTTTTAATCTGCCAGGAAGTTTCGTATGAGCGCACACTCCGCTGCAGAGTGAAAATCTCATTCTGTAAACATCCCCCAGGCTGTGGCTAAGCAATGTCTCCTCAATATCCTTTCTTTCAGCAGTGCTAGTTCTGCAAGGTTTGCAGGAGAGCTTCTGTAAAGGTTGGAAGGTAGGAGACGAGGTACTGGCAGAAGTAAAGCTGTGAGGACCGGGCGTGAGTCGTGCTTGGGTAGCTCAGTTGGTAGAGCACTTGCCCGCGAGACGCAAAGGTCCCGACTTCGAGTCCCGGTCCGGCACACAGTTTTAATCTGCCACGAAGTTTCATATCTGCGCACATTCCGCTGCAGAGTGAAACTCTCATTCTGAAAACATCCCCTCGCTGTTCCGTCACGAAATATTGCCTTGTTAATATCTGCATTTTGAATAAGGAAAAACGTCCTGTCGACATTAAAGTCGTGAGACACTGAGCACTAGTCCAGAATCGATAAGGATGGTGAAGGAATGGAATGTTGTTGAAAGAATTACAGCATCACATTTCTGAAATGATTTATTGAAAACCCTAAAATTGGATGTTGTTTGCATTCCACCTGTTCGTTCTTCATCATTCTGACTCGCTCTGCTACAGTGAAAGAACCAACTAATGTTTGTGTCATTGTTGCTGTACACATGCACCAACTCATCATGGACTATAGCAGCGTTCTTCCCCTTCAAAGACAGAAATCGAATTATTACACGATATTCCACTTACGAAAGAATGGATGAAATACACAGGGTATAGAAACCAGTCTGCAGATGAAGGACATGAAAGGGAAACAGTAGCTGGGAAGGGAGTAAGACAGGTTTGAAGTCTATCGTTCAACTTCCTAATATTTATATTAAGTAAGCAGTAAAGGGAAAAGGAAAAATTTGGAAGTCGAATTGCAGAAATAAAAAATTTGACGGAATTACAGCGTCGTTGGCAAATCTCGAAGGCAACAAAGGACTTGGAGGAACATTTAAATGAAATGAATAATGTATGAAAAGAGATTATAAGATGAATATCAAAAAAGTAAAACAATGAAATGTAGCAGAATTAAATCTGGTAATGCGGAAGGAATTAGGTTAGGTAATGAAATGCTAAAATTGGTAGGTAAGTTTGATTATTTGGACATCAAAATAGCTGACGATGGCCGAAGTAGAGAGCATATAAAATGCAGGCTGACAATAGCGTGAAGAGCATTTCTGGAAAAGAGAAAATTCTTGTCAAAGAATATGAAAATAAACGTTAAGAAATCCTTTCAGAAGGTATTTATTTGGTGCGTTGCCTTATGTGGCAGCGAAAGGTGAACGATAGGCAGTTAAGACAAGAGGATAACAGAACCTTGTGAAGTGTGTTGCTACGGTAGACTACTAGAGAATAGATGGGTACATCAGATAACTAATGAGGATGTACTGAATCAAACTGAGGTGAAAACAAATTTATGGCACAACATGACTAAAAGAACAAATCGATTGATAGGACACACCATGAGGCGTCAAAGAAGTGTCATCTCGGTAGCGGAAAGAAGTGGGATGGTAAAAGTTATAGATGGACACCGAGACTTGAGTACAGTAAGCACGGTGGGAAGTATGTAGGTTGAAGGAGTAGTTATGCTGAGATCAGGAGGATTCCGCAGAATGTACTAGCATGGAGAGTTCGTCAGGACGCCAATGTATGGCAGAGGTGGAGAGGATGAGTGGGGGATGGGAGGGGGGCAGGGAGGGGGAAGGCGTCCCGCTTTCCTCGTCTGACGGCACTCAGTCTCTTTCTTCCACTCCCCCTACACCTGAATCCACACCTACATTTGCTCAGCAAGCCACTTTGCGGGAGGACGACGGTTCAATCCCGCGTCCGGCCATCCTGATTTAGGTTTTCCGTGATTTCCCTAAATCGCTCCAGGCAAATGCCGGGATGGTTCCTCTGAAAGGGCACGGCCGACTTCCTTCCCTGTACTTCCCTAATCCGATGAGACCGATGACCTCGCTGTTTGGTCTCTTTCCCCAAAACCAACCAACCAACCACTTTGCGGAGTGTGGCGGAGGGCACTACTGGTATCACCGTGGTTTCTCTACTCCCCTGTTCCTCTTCCGAATCGTACCTAAGGGGAAAATTGTCCGTAAACGTGCGTATGAACTCTGATTCTCTCGTGGACTTCATTTCCTATGACCGATGAAGTAAAACGCCACCTCACTCTTCTTCGAAGGTATGCTCATCAAACCTGTCCTCGTACTGAAGACCACAAGAATACGACTCCACTTTATGTACTAAATGTACCATTTCGATTTGGCCCCCCTATCGGCTGCTACAGTACAGTGACTCGAGGATTCCAATATATACCAGAACCACAAACATGAGCCTGCAATTAAAATTGAACTATAATTCCTTCACATTATTTTTTTTCCGAGATGATAATTGAAACTTCTCATATTCGACAATGTCACATTTCAACGTCAATTTATCCAATAGCAGATAAATAGTAAGTCAACAAAAACGCTCTCTCATAACATATTTGATCTACGGAACGTTCTTTAAACGGCCACATTGCCAGGTGACCTACTCTGAAAGAGGGGATCGTATAAGTCGGACGTTTAGTGGGACACGACTGACTGGCTGCAGGTCCGATAAGATACAGTATTCAGCGGCGGAAGGAAGCGTCCGCGGCGTCAGGGCTGGGGTGTGTGCGCTCACTTTCAGCGGGCAGCGTGGAGCGGCGCCCACCACACCGCCGCGCCGATCGAAGGCGGGCGGACCCGCCCGGGTCTCTGGCCCATCCGCCCCCTCACCCCCTTCCCCCCGCCAGCCACACTGCCGCTAATTGCCCCAAAACATGCACTCCGCCGCTTTTGCATTTGGAGCCACTCCGTTTCTATCATCGGCATACATATCGAAATCGTATCACTCATTTTTCTAATTATGATCCCTTATTTTAGAGATGCTGACCTAATGAATCGTTACATCCCTTTTGATATCTAGTGTACCGAGCAGGCACCTCATCCTGATGAAACTTACTCCGAATGTGTTTTAGTGAGTGGTACACACACACGACGCCTTAATGGCTTGTATCAGAATACTGAAAACATTTCACTTTGTCAGAGGGGTCTTTATACAAAGCTCAAAAATGGCTCTAGGCACTATGGGATTTAACATCTGAGGTCATCAGTCCCCTATACTTAGAACTATTTAAGCCTAACTAATCTAAGAACATCACACGCATCCATGCCCGGGGCAGGATTCGAACCTGCGACCTAGCAGCAGCGCGGTTTCGGACTGAAGCGCCTAGTACCGCTCGGCTTATACAACGCGAAAACGAACTATATACACTACTGGCCATTAAAATTGCTACACCAAGAAGAAATGCAGATGATAATCGGGTATTCATTGGACAAATATATTATACTAGAACTGACATGTCATTACATTTTCACGCAGTTTGGTTGCATAGATCCTGAGAAATCAATACCCACAACAACCACCTCTGGCCGTAATAACGGCCTTGATACGCCTGGGCATTGAGTCAAACAGAGCTTGGATGGCGTGTACAGGTACAGCTGTCCATGCAGCTTCAACACGATACCACAGTGACTGGCGTAGGTGCCAGTTGCTCGGTCGCCATTGACCAGATGTTGTTCCAATGTTCCAATGTGTGTGAAATCTTATGGGACTTAACTGCTAAGGTCATCAGTCCCTAAGCTTACACACTACTTAACCTAAATTATCCTAAGGACAAACACACACACCCATGCCCGAGGGAGGACTCGAACCTCCGCCAGGACCAGCCGCACAGTCCATGACTGCAGCGCCTTAGACCGCTCGGCTAATCCCACGCGGCTCATTGACCAGACATTTTCAATTGGTGAGAGTTCTGGACAATGTGCTGGCCAGGGCAGCAGTCGAACATTTTCTGGTTCCTGAAAGGCCCGCACAGGACCTGCAACATGCAGTCGTGCATTATCCTGCTGAAATGTAGGATTTCGCAGGGATCGAATGAAGGGTAGAGCCACGGGTCGTAACACATCTCAAACATAACGTCCACTGTTCAAAGTGCGTCAATGCGAACAAGAGGTGACAGAAACGTGTAACCAGTGGCACCCTGTACCATCACGCCGGATGATACGCCAGTATGGCGATGAGGAATACATGCTTCCAATGTGCGTTCACCGTGATGTCGCCAAACACGGATGCGACCCTCATGATGCTGTAAACAGAACCCGGATTCATCCGAAGAAATGACGCTGAGTACACCATCGCAGGCGCTCCTGTCTGTGATGCAGCGTCAAGGGTAACCGCTGCCATGGTCTCCGAGCTGATAGTCCATGCTGATGCAAACGTCATCGAACTGTTCGTGTAGATGGTTGTTGTCTTGCAAACGTCCCCATCTGTTGACTCAGGGATCGAGACATGGCTGCACGATCCGTTACAGCCATGCGGCTAGGATTCCTGTCATCTCGACTGCTATTGGTACGAGGCCGTTGGGGTCCAGCACGGCGTCCCGTATTACCCTCCTGAACCCACCGATTCCATATTCTGCTAACACTCATTGGATCTCGACCAACGCGAGAAGCAATGTCGCGATAAGATAAACCGTAATCGCGATAGGCTACAATCCGACCTTTATCAAAGTCGTAAACGTGATGGTACGCATTTCTCCTCCTTACACGAGGCATCACAACAACATTTCACCAGGCATCGCCGGTCAACTGCTGTTTGTGTATGAGAAATCGGTTGGAAACTTTCCTCATGTCAGCACGTTGTAGGTGTCACCACCGGCGCCAACCTTGTGTGAATGCTCTGAAAAGCTAATCATTTGCATATCACAGCATCTTCTTCCTGTCGGTTAAATTTCGTGTCTGTAGCACGTCATCTTCGTGGTGTAGCAATTTTACTGGCCAGTAGTTTACACTGAGGTGGCAAAAGTAATGGTATAACGAGAATCACACGTACAAATGTCGGCAGTATCACGAACACGAGGTATAAAATGGCACTGCAGTGACGGAGCTGTCAACTAACACACGTTGAACGCGGAATCGTAGTTGAAGCTCGACACATAGGACATTGCATATCGGAAATCTCTGGAATTCAATGTTCCAAGATCCACAGCGTCAAAGTGTACCGAGAACAGCAAATTTCGGACATTACCTCATACCACGGACAACGCAGTGGTCGACAGCCTTCATTTAACGACCGAGAGCAGCGGCGTTTGCTTACAGTTGTCAGTGCTAACAGAAAAGTAACACTGCGCGAAATAGCAGAAATCAATGTGGGACGTACGACGAACGTATCCGTAAGGGCAATGCGGCGATATTTGACATTAATGGGCTATGACAGCAAACGACCGACGAGAGTGGCTTTCCTAACAGCGCTCTCATGGGCTTGTGATTACATCGGTTGGACTCTAGACGGCTGGAAAACCGCGGGCTGGTCAGACGAGTCCCGATTCCATTTCATAAGAGCTAATGCTAGAGTTCGAGTGTGGCGCGGACTCCACAAAGCCATGGACGCAAGTTGTCAACAAGGCACTGCGCAAACTGCTGATGGCTGCTTAATAATGTGGGCTGTGTTTACATGGAATGGACTAGGTTCTGGTTATGTTCTGATTCTTCTTGACCATTTGCAGACATTCACTGACTTCATGTTCCCAAACAACGATGGAATTTCTATGGGCGACAGTGCTCCATGTCGCCGGCCACAATTGTTTGTGATTGGTTTGAAGAATACCGTGGACAATTCGAGCCAATTATTTGGCCACTCAGATCATCCTAACTGATGCACTAAACATTTTATGTTTATGCTATGGAGAAAGTTAAAAATACTAGCTTGGAAAACAAATATTTACGTAGATTTACCCACACCTTACATGATGCTAACAAGTTACTTTTGCCCTGGTAGCTTTGAAATTACTACAATTTTTACAGTCTGTCATCTGCAAACAAAGAAAATTGTTTCTATTTTGATAATGCGGATGACAGGCATTTTAACAGTGTGCGGTAATTGTACAGCTAAAATAACGTTTGGATTATCCGGTAAGATATGTGTGAAACTGTATAAACATTTGTTTTACAAACTAATATTTCAAGTCCCTAGTTTCACCATAGCATAAACACACAATTTTTTAAATCAGTTATAGTAGCCTATATCGCAAGGCACGTTTATTAAAAGGTGACCGATTTCGATCGTCACATGACCGTCTTCAGACCTTCAACCATACTGATGGACAACGTCAGTGCATGGAGCTGAAATCGCTGACTGACGATGGTAAACTGCTGAACACCGGTCACCCATTAATAAATGTACCTTGCGGTCTAGACTTTTATCATTAATTTAAAACATATTTTGATCGCTGATTTCTTCAAGAATGTTTTCAAAAATAAATATACAATATTTCATGTATCATTTAGTTAGTCATTAACTGTATATGCAACCCAACAGAAAGTTTGACGTCCAATTATCACTCCTTTGTATGTATAAAAAATAACGTTAATCTCAAATTCAAAACACTATCATATTATAACAATTTTCAGGCTGAACCATAAACACAATCGAACTGGAGACAGCACAAAAAGCAGTTTCTGGAACGAGATTTAAAAACTGATCCTGATAATTTTTGACAAATGTGGACCATCATTTTCGGTACGTTACTGCATATTAATTGCAATTTGCAGTGTTAAACAGATTTTAAATTCACTCAGCAATAATGCAATAACGCCTACGATAGCGAAATGTCATAGACAGAATTCTTCGCAGAGGTCCTAACATAAAGGGGAGAAGGCTGTTCAGGCAATAATTAAGCAATAATTAATGTCGAGTGAAGAGCCCCCGAGCAAGCGAAAACCTGAACGGAAATAAATGCCTATAGACCGCTTCAGTGTCACGCTGCTAAATATCAACGTTGGACTGCGTTTGAATGTAGGGGATGAGAGGTATTTGATAAACAGGCTTGTCTTATCTTTGCATTTTGATTCTTACAGGGCATGACGGAACGAAGTGGATACTTGTGTGGAACCAGTCTGCAGAAGAGATGAGCTGATAATGAATCGAGTCGTGCGACCATAACGTGGGATGGCCACAATATTGTCCGATGATCGTAACGGACTACACAGTTCCGTACACAATGTTGAACCGATGAAAGAATACTGTAACGCATGTGTACTTGTCCGTGTCGACAGTCCTAAACAGTCGGCTGCGGGATGAACTGATGACAATAATGCCAGTGCGTCGACTTCCATTCCATTGTCCGGAAAGCGCAGATTACAATATGTATGTAATTAGGCCTCACAGGAATGGTGTATTCACGAGTCCTGTATCAATCTGTCCTACAGAAATGACCTCATTTACGCTGGCTGCTACATTTTGTATTCCACTCCGTGTACCAATCGTTGTGACAAAGTAACATAACACTAGAAGCGTATTGGGGAGAACGTCTGTTCAGATCACCATACAGCCATCCAAATTTACTTTTTCCATTAAAGGTCACATCCGATTTCTTTCTCTATTTTTCCCCAATTAGAGTTTGTGCTTAATATCTAAAGACATCATCATGGACGAGACACTAAGCCTTAATCATCTTTTTCTCAAAGCCACGACATTGAAAGACAATGATTTTCGAACACTTTACTTCTCAATGTCGTGTATATTTTTGTAACTGTAATAATTTGGTTATGGAAATAGCGTCTACTGCAAAGTGGCTTCACATTTTTCCGCCAAACGTCGTCATGGTTACCCCAATGGCGAGGTAATGATGCAGTTAACATCAGAAACGGTTGCTGGACAGTGTTAAGGAACAAGATCCTTCAATAATTCATCCTTCCACAGCCTCGAAGCTATGGCGGTTCTTTTCATCTTTGTGCAGATGATGAAGCTTACGTGGTTAGGGCTTAGCAGGCGATGTCATGCTATGTGGCTCATTTATGATTCAGATTCAATGGCCGGAAGTTCCCAGAACTGGAATCGTGGTGAATGTGTCCGGAATACTGTAGAACGACTTATTGCTTTTAGGCTACCACCCTCTTCGACCTGAAGGATACTGTTGTTGAGGAACTGCAAAATCTCCCACAGAATTTTGTATCACATACTTAAGAAACAAGGCAGGTCATTAACTGGAACCACAATCTGTTGCGATCATCTAATAGTTTTGTTACCACACGACATCGTTCACTCTCCACTCATCACCGTGGACCATCCAATTCTGTCGAGTGGTTTCACATATGTGTCATCTTCGCAGCAGCATGCCCTGTACTAATCAGAATGCCTTGGTACGACAAGCCCACTTCTCAAAGGCATACCGTTTCATTAAATCTGGTGTTTCTACAGTACCAACATAGACGTCGTGCCTCCGAAATTTGTATGTGAAAACTCCTAAGGGTTTTAAAATAAAGCAAACGTTATTAATGTTCTACATATTTATTCTTCATGTCTACGTATTTATTTCGCCACATAGCCACCTTGGCGACGAACATATTTCTCCCAACGAGACACCAGTTTGTTGATACCATAACTGCACAATGTTTGACTTTGTTGACGGAGCCCCCGCAACCGCACCTCTGTTTTTCATCGCATCATCGGTATCAAAGTGAAATCCTCGAAGCTGTTCGTTAAGTTTTGCAAACAGATGAAAATCGGATGTGTTCAAGTCGGGATTGTATGAAGGATGATCGGAGAAATGAAACCCAAGGCGTGCGATTATTGTAGATGTCGCAGCGCTAATGTATGGTCTGGTATTGCAGTCCTGAAGGAGAGGGTGCTCCATGTGTAGACGAACTCGTCGAGTTCGAAACACGATTAAGCACACTGTTTCTCATCCACCTGCATACTTTGGATACACACTGTTATATTACAAGCTACAATTCGGAGCCCTCTAGCAGTAGAGGGCTGGAAATATGTAGACATGAAGACTAAAGATATAATGTTATTAACGTTTGTTTCATTTAAAAAGCTTTAAGATGTTTCACATAAAAAATTCGGAGGCATTATTTTTCGTATTAAAACGCATAGTGAGCTCACGTTGATGGCTTGGTCACTATATCAGGCTGACATGAACACAATTTAACATACCTGTAATGCTGTCGGGTGCCACCTCCGCGCCTACAAACCACGGGCATGTAATTTGGCTGCGTGACATCTGGTCGCAGGTTCGAATACTGCCTCGGGCATGGATCTGTGTGATGTCATTAGGTTAGTTAGGTTTAAGTAGTTCTTAGTTCTAGGGGACTGATGACCTCAGAAGTTAAGTCCCATGGTGCTCAGAGCCATCTGAATATGATGCAGAACTGCTACTACATTGTATTCCGAATGTGGACCACCCCGCTGTTAATAAGATGGTCACGACGTTTTGGATCATCAGTTTGCAGTGTCTTTGAAGTACATTGTTCAGTGGCTTGTAAAGCACATATTCATATAATGAACTGAACGCCATGCCAACATAATTTAAAGTTACACCATTCACGGGCCATATAAAATCAATAAAGTTATTTTTCTTCTACTTTTGATAATGAGAATAAAATTACGTTTTAAGTAGACATAGGGCATCATGCGGATCATCCGACGAGCAATTCTTAAGTTCACTGTGCCAACACTTAGCAATAACTGGGCCGAAAACATACCAAGAAATATAAAAAATATGTGTTATGACTCTTTGCAGAGACACGCGATATTAATACTTAGTTGGATATGTGCAGAAATGCTGCGATGTGGTGCTAGCGTAGTGAAACTATTCAATAGAAAAGCAACAACTGTACTAACACTATATCGTAAAGAGTATCACTGCAGCGTCAGCTTGCTTCGATTCAAAAGTAAGCGAGGCAGTTAAATGAAAACTGAACACTCGCCACTAGGGGAACATCGAGGGATACTATACAAATCTACCACACGTGTTAAGACATTTATCCACTGGGAGACGAGACGATTAACTCACTTTTCGTAGAACGCGGTCGCCCGCTGACGGATCCAACCGCACTTCTCTTTCACTTCTTCGTCCGACTGAAACCGACGTTCACGCAAGGCTTTCTTCAGGTCTCCAAAGATGTGAAAATAATATCGTGAAAGATACGGGCGGTACGGAGGACGTTGCGGTGTTTACCAGCCAAATCGATGTACACTATGTGAGCAAAAGTATCCGGACACCCCCAAAAATATGCGTTTTTCATATTAGATGCATTGTGCTACCACCTATTGCTAGGTACTCCATATCAGCGACCTCAGTAGTCATTAGACATCGTGCGAGAGCAGAATGGGGCGCTCTGCGGAACTCACGAACTTCGAACGTGATAGCCCGCATCTCGTGGTCGTGCGGTAGCGTTCTCGCTTCCCACGCCCGGGTTCCCGGGTTCGATTCCCGGCGGGGTCAGGGATTTTCTCTGCCTCGTGATGGCTGGGTGTTGCGTGCTGTCCTTAGGTTAGTTAGGTTTAAGTAGTTCTAAGTTCTAGGGGACTTATGACCACAGCAGTTGAGTCCCATAGTGCTCAGAGCCATTTGAACCATTTTTTCGAACGTGATCAGATGATTGGGTGTGACTTGTGTCATACGTCTGTACTCGAGATTTCCACACTCCTAAACATCCCTAGGTCCACTGTTTCCGATGTGATAGTGAAGTGGAAATGTGAAGGGACACGTACAGCACAAAGGCGTACAGACGGACCTCGTCTGACAGAGACCGCCGACAGTTGAAGAGGATCGTAATGTGTAAGAGGCAGACATCTATCCAGACCATCACACAGGAATTCAAACTGCATCAGGATCCACTGTAAGTACTATGATAGTTAGGCGAGAGGTGACAAAACTTGGATTTCATGATCGAGCCGGTAAATGCCAAACGACGCCTCGCTTGGTGTAAGGAACGTAAACATTGGACGATTGAACAGTGGAAAAACGTTGTGTGGAGTGACGAATCAATGTACACAATGTGTAGATCCGATCTCAGAGCGTGGGTATGGTGAATACCCGGTGAACGTCATCTGCCAGCGTGTGTAATGCCAACAGTAAAATTCGGAGCTGGTGGTGTTATGGTGCGGTCGTGCTTTTTATGGAGGGGGCTTACACCCTTTGTTTTGCTTCGCAATATCACAGCACAAACCTATATTGATATTTTAAGCACCTTCTTGCTTCCCACTATTGAAGAGCATTTCGCGGATGGCGATTGCATCGTTCAACAAGATCGATAGCTGTTCATAGTGCACGGCCTGTGGGGGAGTGGTTACACGAAAGTAACATCCCTGTAATGGACTAGCCCGCACAGAGCCCTGACCTGAATCCTATAAAACACCTTTGGGATGTTTTGGAAGGCCGAATTCGTGCCAGGCCTCACCGACCGACATCGATATCTCTCCTTAGTGTAGCACTCCGTGACGAATTGGCTGCCATTCCCGAAGAAACCTTCCAGCATCTGACTGAACGTATCCCAGCTATCATGAAAGCTAAGGGTGGGCCAGCACCATATTGAATTGCAGCATTACCTGTGGACAGCGCCACGAACTTGTAAGTCATTTTCAGCCAGGTGTCCGGATACTTTTGATCACATAATGTAGCGTTACCTTCGTCCGACTGGCAGTGTGGGGGTAGATGTTATAGTGTAACAGGATCTTTTCCGTCCGACAGCATTCACACAGCCCAAGGGCAAACGGCATAGCCTACAGCGGGAACATCCCACGTCTCCCACGCAAAACAAATCCAAATCTGTTCACACAAGTTCCGGTAAGAACATGATGGCCTTCATCTGCGACTGCAGAGGCCCTCTGATCGTCGAGGTCTTAGAGCGTGGAATCACGATCAACGCTCAGCGCTATGAAGACACTGCGCATAAACTGTGGTGCGCAGCGAAGTCAGAACGCCCAGGAATGCTTTCCGATGGAATCATTCTTTTGCGCGGTAACGCCCGCTTCCACACTGCCAATAGGACGGATGTAAGGCTACATCGTTTTTGTTGGTAAACACTGCAACGTCATTCGTACCACCCGGATCTTTCACCGCGTAGTTTTCACACCTTTGGCGACATGAAGAAAGATATGCATGGTTTGACAGTTTCAGTTGAACGAGGAAGTGCAAGAGTGGGTGCGGTTGTGGATCCGTCAGAGGTTGATTACGTTGTATGGAACATGAAGTGATCATCTCGTCTCCTAGTGGAATAAGTGTGTCAACGTAAGTGGTGATTACTTTTGAACGGAAGCATTCCATGTTCCCGTTGTGGCAGGTGTTTGGTTTTCATTTGACAGCGTCTTAAAGAACCATGATTGCATGTCACCCCATTCTGATACTTCACTACTCTGATTATCTGCAGACTGCAAGAAAACATAAAAATGTCAGGAAAAATCACCAAATCACTTAAAAAATTATTTATGGAATAAAATCCTAAATAATTTACGACTGATTGCTATTTTCGCTCCAAAGAATATTTATATGTTATTAGCTCACATATGTTCTTGGTAACAGCAGTTCAGTAGGTGTTACGATACTGGAGGACATCTTTTTTTTTCGGGAGACGTAGAAAAGTACAAGTTCTCAAGAACATAACTTACATTACAGGTTTTAAACCATACCGTCTCACTTAATGTGGCGATCCCTTCACTAATCGCTTTCAGCTTTACTTCGGGTGTAAAAGGAAGGACGGCATATTGTAGGGCAAAGAGAATGTTCAACATCCATTAACAATTTAACACTTTAACATAAACTCTCGCGTCGTAAAACACTGTCCTCCGGGTAATAGCTGCTTTAACGTCATCGCGTCCACGCAAGTAGCTTGATTACGTAAAGCACCTGTTCCAGTCCTGCATGATATTAAGAAATTCAGAAAGGAAAACTGACATTTGAAACTTACTTCCCTTTCCAAAATTAAATTTATTTGCTTCTTGAGCTACGTTATGCAGTATTTAGAAATACTCATCTGTATTTTTTGCAGTTTTCATTTGAATGTGCCTGCCGGGGTGGTCGAGCGGTTCTAGGCGCTACAGTCTGGAACCGCGTGACCGCCACGATCGGAGGTTCGAATCCTGCCTCGGGCATGGATGTGTGTGAAGTCCTTAGCTTAGTCAGGTTTAAGTAGTTCTAAGTTCTAGGGGACTGATGACCTCAGAAGTTAAGTCCCATAGTGCTCAGAGTCATTTGAACCATTTTTTTTTCATTTGAATGTAAACAATTCTGTAATACAGAGAGATAGACTACTAACAACTAATAAACTGGGGAGCAGTTGGCTTTCAAAATCTTTTCGTTTTGAAAATACACAACAAATGGATTTATTTGACTTGTATGTGTTTCATCTTACAGTTAGAGGAGCAGTTTGTTTGTACAGGCGAAAAAGACCCGAGAATAAGCAAATAAGCGACATCAAAATTAGTTACATACAACTAGATGCATTCTATTAAGCTATTCTCTTAAATAAATATTTTAGTCAGTCGATAGGCGGGACATTATATGGAAAAAAGAATGTGAAGTCTTAAATGCACAGTCCAAATCCTGGTGATTAGAGTCGGATTACTTCTTCAGTTAAGCAAAGACGACGATGAGAAGCGGCGGTGGTGTTAATGCAAATACCCATTCAACATGCGCCTGAAGTTGCTTAGAGAAACGGTATTAAACATTATCAATGATTGTCGGACCGAGATCTGAGTTCAGATATTCGAAAATTTGGTCCTAGCGCCTTCACCCACGTAGGCACAAAGATATGGACAAATTTGTTTGTGACGTTTCAAAAGAAATCATCACATTGTTCACGAAATCTGCTATAAAGAAACCTTGAAAAACAGAAATCAGAAAGTCAGAAACATGGTATGAAGTCATAACCTTCCGCCAATCCATTCGACAATGTTATTAATTAAGTAAATTAGGCCCCTGCTAATTTTTATATTTCACGTTACAGATGCGGATGAAGCTTCATTTGCTGCAAGAGAAACTTTAGTTTTAATCCGGATCGACGCAACGGTCGACCGGGGAGAATTTTAATGCGTGGAAGATGGCGAACAACACAGCTCTGTTTTCATCTCGCCATTCCCTTTTCTCAGCTGCCGCCCGCTACAAACAGTACACTTAAGGCGGCGGCGCTGCCTCCGTAGAAATATTTTGCCGTAATGAGCGCGCCAGCTCATCTTGTGTTTGAGGTGTCATTACGGGCGGGCGCTGATTAAAAGCACGCTGTTTTCATAACTGGCGAAGGTCGGCCCGGGTCTAGCGGGAGATGCTGAACCCCAGAATCCCAGTACAGCTAAACGCTCTCCCATTTGTTCCTGCTTATAGCTGCTGAGTGGCTGCCGAAAACGAAGCATTTTACAACAACGCTTTGTTATCACAATAAAATTGGCGTCGATTAAATTAACGAAGAGCGCAGCTTAAGTCTAGGAATATCCTCCAAAATAGCGGCGAGCTCCGTCGTTTGTGTACGTGAGGTCCGCTTTGAACGAGCAATATGAGTGAACTTCCTCTGTTTAGCGTCGCAGGCTCTACTTTAAGTGTAATTAACGCACTTTTTTGTGTAAACAATAAAAAATGGCTCTGAGCACTATGCGACTTAACTTCGGAGGTTATCAGTCCCCTAGAACATAGAACTAATTAAACCTAACTAACCTAAGGACATCACACACATCCATGCCCGAGACAGGATTCGAACCTGCGACCGTAGCGAAACAGTAAAAGATCGCATGTTTGTGTGTATGTAAATAAAGCGTGGTCTTTATGAAACTGTAAGTGGAGCTGCATTGAGAGCGATCCAGTACTATGTATGTGTCAACAGGGAATGTGTGTAAAAACGCAAAGCCTGGTGGAGATACGTTGATGTCGCAGTCTCTTGAAATAGCTTACCAAGTATGTTACAGCAACAGTCGTTAGACTTGTAGTGTGCTGCGAAACAGGAAAGAGTGATTTTTTTTTTTTCACAAGAAGCCATCAGTCACGGCTTAAATAGTGTGTGATCCATACTATACTGAGTACCATGCCACTGGCGAAGGAAAGGGAGACGAACTGTGGAGTCAGATTTCCAGACGACCGTGTCGAGGTGACGTACTCTTGCACACCTGTCGCGCTCTTCCGAAAATGCATAAGAAAGAAACCACAGTGACACAGTGACAGAGCTGATACGCTTGGAAGTGATACAACATGCCTGCGATAGGAGTCCTCACAAACAGCTACTGTCATCGGAAGATTAGGTATTGTATTCATTGCTCAAGTAGAGGATTTTCTCCGCCCGGGGACTGGGTGTTTATGTTGTCCTCCTCCTCCTCCTCCTCATCATCATCATCATTCGTGACAGTGGCTAGATTGGACTGTGTAACAATTGGACTGTGTAAACATTGGGACTTTGTACGGGCGTTGATGACCGCGCAGTTGAGCGCCCTAAAACCAAACATCATCATCATCAACGCTGAAGTAAAGCAAAGCAAGACTCGGGAGTAAGTTTCTGAAAAGATGCATTTTGTGGCCTAGTGCATTGCAGCTGTAGGTGAATACTTTCAGTGTTTTCCATTACAGTGATAAATAACGTCATGTCACATTGTCCTGCGTACGTAATAGAGCTGGAATAGGAAAGAAATTCGCAAAATTAATAAGAGGTTATTTGATGAATTAGACATCGGGATATCGACAAAGCGCATGATCATCCTCGTGACTGAAACTTCTTACCACTCTTCATCTTGCTAACATACAGCTGCAATTATTGTGCCTTTAAAAATTTGAGATAGCCTGACCAGTCAATCGGGCGATGATAGATAAAGAAAAAGTATCAGTTTAAAACAAACAACGTTAGTGCGAACAACGACTCAGTTGAAAGTAACGAATCCAACCGTTTGTGGAGCAAGTCTGATAGTAGTCAGAGAATATGCGGATTATTCTTGGTACGAACTAACAAATTAGTTTGTTATGTCTGTAGCGTTTACACTTAGGGTAGGCAGTAGAATAGCTTTCCTGTCATACTACCGCATTGAGCTGCAGGTAATATGATATTTTTCAAATATATAAGAACTATGGGGCACCAACTCCTGAAAATATACAGGGTGGTCCATTGATAGTGACCGGGCCAAATATCTCACGAAATAAGCATCAAACGAAAAAACTACAAAGGACGAAACTCGTCTAGCTTGATGGGGGAAACCAAATGGCGCTATGGTTGGCCCGCTAGATGCCGCTGCCATAGGTCAAAGGGATATCAGCTGGGTGTTTTTTTTTTAAATAGGAACCCCCATTTTTATTACATATTCGTGTAGTACGTAAAGAAATATGTGTGTTTTAGTTGGACCACTTTTTTCACTTTGTGATAGATGGCGCTGTTCATTAAACACAAAAAGTGATCTACAGACACTCAAGTCAAAAGCTTCTGAAAGTGAGTATGAAGTAGACATTTTAGGTAAACTGAAATAAAAACACTGAAATAAAAATGAAAGAGATATCCGTAAAAATATGAACAACAACTGTTACACAAAAGATACAGAACGCACATAAAAACGCAGCACATACAACAACAAAGCAGGTCTCAGTGTTGCCGATATATTTAAGAACCGAGGTCTGAGAAGAGGAACGAATCGGACAAGTCACTACTGGTAAGCTAACAAATTTCACAACCGACAAAAGCAATATATTTTATATTTATCACCCCATTTGCCAAATTTTCAAGTTCAAATATACTGGATATACATGTTGGAATTTTGACGGAAGATACACAGAAAGATATTTTTGTGTTGCATGATTCGCTGGACTCAGGGCTGTTTGCAAGTTTTTTCAATCGGACGCCACTTCGGCGACTTGCTCCTTGACCTATGACAGTAGGTAGTCTTACCAGGAAGAGGGGACCAACAGTTCAATGTGTAATCCGAACCACGTCTCGTTCCTGGCATAGCTTCACATCATTCAGAGGTGAAGATTAGCATAAGGGAGACTGAAAAATTCCTATGCCTGACCGGTACTAGTTGCCTCGCCCTCATGGCCCCCAGGCTCGCAGTTTATCACTAGACCACCAAGCTCGACAAGATACACGGAGCACATACTATAATTAACGTATGAGACGAAAGAGACAAAAAAACCTATAGAAGTATCAGTATCTTCGTCGTAAAGTACAAAATATTGAATAAAATTTTCGGCAACCACATAGAGAATACTTTGGATTTTAGCCAATAAACGGAACAAGCTGGTTTTATAAGTAGCTATATCCCATCCATAAGTTTTAAGTCATGAATGATATAGAATGGAACATGAGTACGACTTCCAACTATGCTTGAAATTCGTAGACGTAGAAAGGCTTTTGATTAAATTGCAGCAAAATCTATATGAGCAGTCCTTGGAAACCTATCGCTGATCTAACCTATGTTAGTAAACTGAAGAACATACATGTCAGTGCAACAGCTTCTATCCAGATAGTGGATAGTGCAAGATTTCTGAGTTAATTTGGACTGTTTGCTTGTATTGGGCATAAACAACGCTATATCAATGAATTCATAGCACCAGTTGCTGTATTTTCGTAATTGTCACGTTTTTTAATTTGCTGCTGTTGAAGACAGTGGCCGAATGAACAGAAAAACAGATGCATAGAATAATAGTAGAACTGGTCTGGAGGGTTTTTCGGTTAACTCAACTAAGTTTCCGATGTATCTGAAACGGAAAATTTTACAGCCAGTATGCCTTATAGCAATGAGTCGCCGACTTTCAATGAAATAACTATTCAAAAGCTAAGGTTATTCAACAAGCAATACTTTTTTAAGAAATATGTCACATCACTTATCTCTGTCCCCTGACGATTTCAGGTGTTACAAATGCAGTTACAACGAAAATTAAACGGAGATGAGAAGGGCATGTAGCCTTAGGAATGAATGGAACGTTGAGAAATTAGGATTGCAACAAATAAGAGAAAAAACTAAGAAGACGATCTACTCAGTGTTGAATGAATGAAATCAGAAAACGTACGTGGGAGCAACATGGATGTCACATCTAAAGACCGTAAAGCTTCCAGATGGAATATTTCATGTAAAAGTTTCACGAAAATAGATTATTGTTTAGAAAGAGAGATAGGCTATACTTCTAAATAATACTAATATAATTATCAAACATGATGTCAGGCTTAAGTCACAGGCATATGTTTGGTAATCCTGAATAGGAGTCATTCGCTTTTATTTTCCAGAAGGGTGTTCCTCTATCACCTAACGTGAAATCCCCAAACCACACCCAACGTTGACCACAGTAACATAAGATAAATTACACAGTCAAGGAGCTTGAACGACGGTCGGAACAGTAGTTATGTTTCTAACATATTCCTTTGGTGAGTTCTATTTTTCGCTTCGGGCATGGAAAAATTAGTGCAGTAGTTCTCTTATGGTTAAGTTTCGTCCACAGTCATTATAACGAGTTCCAAAATTCAGTAATTCAGTATTTAAACAGACATTCATCTTCCAATGCTCTGGTGCATGTGCACAAATAAACTAAGTTCTCTTTTTTATTAGCAGAAGAGACAGTCTTAACGTCTTGGTTCGGTAATCAGTATCTCCGTGGTGAAGTCAGGAAAAACCTTTTTGGCTTAAAGAGACTGAAAAAAAATTTTGTTGTAAAAAAAAGAGGGTATAATGTTTGATACGGTAATCATCAGCTGACACTTCCCTTGCCACTTCTTAGTTCGAAGAGAGGAAAATATAATTTAGAGGGTCCTTGATCTTTTTCTTTGCCCATGCCGAGGTTATAAGCAGCGTTTTGCATCATGAAGGACCTAAGATTCTTGTTTTATTGATATATCTACGTAACTGTAAACATTGAAACGAATTAAGCTTTAATCGAGACAGTCTGTAATTGCAGAACTGCAAACTAAAGAAAGCTAGAAACAGTAGGTTCTTGAGCAGCTATTAATGTCAAGAGGAGACAGACAGCTATAAAGATAATCGCAATCAATTTATATGATTTCCACACCACAGCGAATTCATACAGGCAGAATCCCGCAATGTATATCGACCACCCTTCTCGATACTCTGTGCGAAGTAATTTCTAGGAACCATACTCTTATCCGTGACACCAGATTAACCCACATCATTTAGAACATATGGTTCTAACAAGATCTGTACAGCCATCTGTAACAGTTTGTAGAAGACGACGGAAAACAAGAGCAACTGAGATCTTCATGGAAACGAAGCCCTTTAACGAGATTCTCGCCAGCTCGTTGTAGCAGCAGGCGTCGTCATAGGATCAGGGAAGTGCTGTCCCGCGATACCTCAACAGAATATCAAGCAGGGCTGTATTCCCAGTCGCCACTCAGAGGCCTCTAAACGGCTGCCATAAAGTTAGAAGCCGTATTTTGCGCTGTGTATTACGGGCATTCGCGTTATCAAATTACTGAATTGATCCCAACAGTGCAAAGAGCAGGCTTTCAAACTACAGCACCGCTGTAACTCTATCCTCTAACAACGGAGCATCCACAGGATGCATGATACAGACCAGTGGCTCCCTACGCCCTCATCTGCCCATCTCACATTTCAAACCGTAGTGTATATTCAGAGCTAACGCTTACAACGTTGATTGTTACTGACCACGCCAAAGACAAATGTATGTGACATTTACGTGCATTATTCTGATAAATGTCGATTACAATTATATGATAACGAGGCAAAAGAGTAATCAAAAGCAAAGTAAATACAAATAATCACAGTAGCTCTTTTACAATACACTTACACAACGATGCCATTAAAAAAAAGTTAAGTTAAAAACCTATACGACTACTCGTTACGAGTGTGAAATCATGCTGATTGCGTTGTCACAACGTCTCTTGGTAAACAGAAGATACCCATTTCCTCTCTTATTCTCATGCTCTGATGTACGACAGAATGAAGATTAGAGTTTAATGCTCTTTTGACGGCTAGGTAATTACAAGCGAATCAAATACTTAGATTTGACAAGAATAACGAATGAATTTCACTGTGTCCTTTTCGAGAGAACCATCCTGCCAATCAATCGCCTTAACTGCATAAGTAAAAAGCAAGGAAAACATTAACACTGCAAGCTAGTTGAGGGTTTTGACGCTGCTCGGTAGTATTGCAAAAAATGATAATTTCTGGTGCTTTTAATTCCATTAGCGTACCATTTTGAAGCTCTTCCACGGTCTTTTCGTCTTTACATGCTTCTTTTACTGTTTTTTCTTGAACATTTTGTCCCAAAACATGTCAAAAGTGTTTAAGATTCTCTACCGTCGCCGGCCAGAGTGGCCGAGTGGTTCTAGGCGCTACAGACTGGAACCGCTCGACCGCTACGGTCGCAGATTCGAATCCTGCCTCGGGCATGGATGTGTGTGATGTCCTTAGGTTAGTTAGGTTTAAGTAGTTCTGAGTTCTAGGGGACTGATGACCTCAGCGGTTAAGTCCCATAGTGCTCAGAGCCATTTGAACCATTTTTTTCTCTACCGTCGTAAACACAGACTCGTATTCATACAGCTGACTGTAGAATGATACATTGACTTGCTGGCTGTGCATCTCTTACCTCCAGCGTTATACTTTAAATTACAGTACCAGATACACGTTTCAGCTCGAATTCTGTGACATTACTGCCGCTTGATAGCACAGAAATTTGTTAAACGCTCTTTTCAGACTATGAGGGCTGAAGATTGTGCACAACACCTGATGAAACTATAGATACTGGATCTATGGAACTTTTGGCTGGAATCTCAAACTAGTGAAGCAATCAGTGCAGCTAAGCTTATTCATATTTCGTGGCATGTGCGTTTACGTCTGCCTAAACATGTTTTCTTTAATGTGTTATTACGCCAGTGTTTTGTCCAGTGAAATTGTCAAGAATATATAGGGTGATTATAATTGAAGTTCTAGTTTCAAAACGCTGTAAAAAACGAACCAGTGCTCAGAATGACATCAAATTTGAACGGAATATTATCGAATAAGGGGGAAACTAAACCACAACAAAAGAAAGTAACGAAATTTTTAACACTAGATGTCGCTGTGGGTGGCAGAATATGCCAAATAAGAGACGCGGCGTAGACAGCTTTCCCTCAGTTTGCATCTGAGAAGATCGATATGACTGTCTCAATGCAGGATCGCGCACTGATGGTAAAGCTGTTTCACAAAAATGATGACTGTGCCCCAGTAGCTCTGCAGAAGTTTGTAAGCAAACCCCCTCGCACAATTTATTGTTTTTATAGTTCATTATTCCTTGCTATAGTTTGGCTGGCTGGAAAATTAGCCATCGGACAGACGTAAGAACCAGTTTGGGAGGGCGAACTTACTCCCACGGTACATGCGCCGATAACTGAAGTTTTGACAGTGAGCCTACAGCGCGTATGCCCTATCTATTCTCCCGCACTGTTCTACAATTCATTACCTTTCAAAACATTTTAATAATAATTATAATAGACCTATGTGAACACTTTTGTGCGACGCAGTTAATTTATTCCACTTTAAATTAAAATAACCCGTCCCTACTTGTTCATACTGCATTCACACTAAAATTGCAATCACTGATCTGTCACGGCCTTAGATGAGATTACCACTGCCCATCCCTTACCCTACGATCGCCTTTTCATTAAGTAATGGCTCCCCCGATACGGAAATAATTCTGAGTTTAAAAATTCAAATAATTCACTTTTTTATGCACGATGAGCGGTGGAGGAGTTCCCGGAACCTGCCCTGCAGACTGGCTCTGGCTGCACTGTAGCGAAGAAGCGTTGAGGTAGATTCGACACTTCATTTATAGGGTCGACGTCTGTAACCTTACTTCCCCCAACTGTTTTCGAAATCTGCTTGACACAAGGATTTTTGAAAAATAAAAATAAAATCAGTTCCATTACTGGAAAAGTAAATTCCCCACTAACTGAAAATAATTGAAAGTGGCAGTGGTACGCCCATAGCTTGGCAACATTATACTTCCTTGTCGTTTTTCCAAATTTGGGGTTCATACGTACCACATCCAACTATCCCGACTACTTCTGACATTTACAGAATTGTTCAAATTCAATTGGCTCTGTGCACTATGGGACTTAACTGCTGAGGTCATCAGTCCCTAGAACTTAGAACTACTTAAACCTAACCAACCTAAGGACATCACACACATCCATGCCCGAGGCAGGATTAGAACCTGCGACCGTAGCGGTCGCAATGTTCTAGACTGAAGCGCCTAGAACCGCTCGGCCACACCGGCCGGCTACAGAATTGTATTCAGTTTCATAATGTACAGAGACAGCAAAGGACTTGGAAGAGCAGTTGAATGGAATGGACAGTGTCTTGAAAGGAGGGTATAAGATGAACATTAACAAAAGCAAAACGAGGATAATGGAATGTAGTCGAATTAAGTCGGGTGATGCTGAGGGAATTAGATTAGGAAATGAGACACTTAAAGTAGTAAAGGAGTTTTGCTATTTGGGGAGCAAAATAACTGATGATGGTCGAAGTAGAGAGGATGTAAAATGTAGACTGGCAGTGGCAAGGAAAGCGTTTCTGAAGAAGAGAAATTTGCTAACATCTAGTATTGATTTAAGTGTCAGGAAGTCGTTTCTGAAAGTATTTGTATGGAGTGTAGCCATGTATGGAAGTGAAACACGGACGATAAATAGTTTAGACAAGAAGAGAATAGAAGCTTTCGAAATGTGGTGCTACAGAAGAATGCTGAAGATTAGATGGGTAGATCACATAACTAATGAGGAGGTACTGAATAGAATTGGGGAGAAGAGGAGCTTGTGGCACAACTTGACTAGAAGAAGGGATCGGTTGGTAGGACATGTTCTGAGACATCGAGGGATCACCACTTTAGTATTGGAGGGTAGCGTGGAGGGTAAAAATCGTAGAGGGAAACCAAGAGATGAATACACTAAGCATATTCAGAAGGATGTAGGCTGCAGTAGGTACTGGGAGATGAAGAAGCTTGCACAGGATAGAGTAGCATGGAGAGCTGCATCAAACCAGTCTCAGGACTGAAGCCCACAACAACAACAATGTACAGAATTATTCAGACAGGAAAAGATCATGTTGGAAGACTCCAATTACATTTTGTTTCAGTTAATTTCCAAATTAATGAAATATTGAAGTCCATGCTGAAAGAAAATACGCAGAAACACAAAAATGGTTCAAATGGCTCTGAGCACTATGGGACTTAACAGCTAAGGTCATCAGTCCCCTAGAACTTAGAACTACTTAAACCTAACTAACCTAAGGACATCATACACATCCATGCCCGAGGCAGGATTCGAACCTACGACCGTAGCGGTCTCGTGGTTCCAGACTGGTGCGCCTAGAACCGCACGGCCACACCGGCCGGCAGCAGAAACACATTTCTCAAAATTCTTCATATCGCATTTTGTTATTTACCTCAACCAAGCAGTCCAAATCAGGTAGATATTTGATTGAAAAGAGGTGTTTTGAATGACAACAAATCTAAAAATCAATAAATCTTACCAAATTATCGACATGTCATAGAAAAATTTTTGATCTTCAATAAACATGAACGAGACACTAAAATTTCAGTTCGCTGCCAATAGAAAAAAAACACGAATAAAGAAAAAAAAATGTTTTCGTGCTTGCACGTCTTTACACTGCACAGATAAACGCACCGGGAGGTAATACTGGAATATCAAACGGGATCCGCTCATACGAACACACTTAATCACTGCGAAGCACTGCAAACTCACTCTGCTTGTACGCCGCCCTGGTACATCGCCGCGTCATGCAACGACTCAGCGAACTGCCGATAACTGGCCCGCACCTGCTGTTGTCAGTTGATGGGGTTGATGTCCGCTCACGCACCCACACTTAATCACTGCTATGCGCCGCGAATTTACTCTCCTCGCACGACGTCCCGGTACAGCGCTGCGCTGAGCAACCACGCAACCAGCTGCCGATAGCTGGCCCACACCTGCCGCTGTAAGCTGAAGGGGATTATGTCCACGCTCGATGGAGAAGTCCCGCCGGTTGCTGAATTCTCCCCCTCCCGCCGGCTCCCTCAGTCGCTGCCTAAGTCTCGCCAACGCCTAGGCTACTCCCCGCTACGCCGCTCTCCAGTTATTAGACGACTACAATATTATTGCGCCTAGCGGTGTGAACGCTTCGGTTGGCTTATCGTGAGTCAACGCGCAGTCGGAGTTGACAGTATTTGCACAAATGACCTGAAAGCACTGACAGTCGAGGCATTTTCCTTAGCCATAGCTGTACTTGTTTACTGTAACCTTGCGCGAGTTTCCGATAACGACCAAGTGCAACAATATCGTGGTTGAGTGGTAAATGCAGAACCTCGGCCCACCGTCTCTCGACATGCAAGAAAGCATTACACCGCGTGAGCCACAGCTTCTCGTAAATTCTCTACGGCCGCTCATACCTGCCACACTACCCAACAAGCGTCGCAAGAGCTGGGCCCATTCTTTCTATCTTTTAAACCACTGCGCTTTAAACGCAACAACATAAGCGGCTGCATAACAGACTCTCCCCAAACCAACTATAATTAGCAAAAAACATAAGTGTACAAATCTAACACTTCTTTATCATTGTTCATTACGTCAGTCACGATGAACACATAGCTTAAAAGAAGCGTATACAATTCTACCACATATTACTGACACTGGTTATTCCTGACAGCCACCTTTTATATTGTAATTCGACCTCACTTTGGCAGCGTCATTTTCTTTATTTTTTCCCAATAACTAAATGGCTATTGTACTGACTGCGAGCCCTCCCTATTAATCCGATTTTCAGCAATTTTTTCAGTCATTTTTCTACTCCTTCTTTCCCGGCCTGTGTAAGAAGATAAGTGTTGTGTACATAGTTCCGCGTAGTCAGTGCGTACACAACTTTCCCACTAGAGCGCGCCCCGCTAAGCACAACAGTGCAGGCGCAGCGCTCATCCGTCTCCGCACTACGAGATGGCGCTGTCTTAGAGACGGACCAAATTCTACTTCCGCCGATCCGCGTATTAATGTGTAATGCAGCCAATGAGATTGCTGCTAACGTAGAACGTTTTCTCCTCGTGGATCACAATCGCGCAGTGATACATGAACGCACGAGGTATTACAACGAGTGTGCAGACCTCCGATTAGTATCTCCGGCGGTAATCCGGAAGGATACCGCCCTTCGATTGGCCTTTCGGTTCTAATCGAAGTGTTAGGTATATTGCAGGTGCCAGCTAGCAGCCAGCAGCCAGCAGCTAGCAGCCAGCAGCCAGCAGCCTGCAGCCAGCAGCCTGCAGCCAGCGTCCAGCAGCGGTCCCAGCCAGCGTCCAGCAGCCAGCAGCGTCCAGCAGTAGCAGCAGCAATAGCATCCCCACCGGCTGGCCAGCCAGGTCGCCTCCCCTGCCAGCAGCAGCAGAGTGGGGCTTCGGCCCCAGTCCCCTTCATAGTTTCTCCGTCCCTTTTACTCTGTGTTTCTCGTCGCCTTGTCCGTCCCTCGTTTCCTTCTTTGTCCTGTTCTATGTTTTTCCCCTTCTCGTAATGTCGACCCCCACCACCGCCACTACTGCAACCACCACTGCCATCATATTCACATCCCTCTCCGCCGCCGCCACCACTATCACGTGGTGTGCCGCGTCACTCCCCCCTCAGTCCATCCCCCCACTCCTCACTCTCCCATCTCCCTCACTATTTGTCGCCCCATCCCCGGCTCCTCCCTCCCACGCCTCCTCTGATCCCTTCCCTCCACTCCCTCCCTTTGCTCCTTCCGTTTCTGCAGCCCCCACTAGGGTGGTCGCCCGGCGGGCTACAGCCCACGCTCAACTCTCCCCTTCGCCTTCATCATCATCGTCTTCACTGTTGCCTTCGCCATCGCCCTCACCATCTCCGGCGCCGACTCGAGTACCAGGACCTGCCACTCCCCACCATATTCCAGTTGCTCCCATCCCTCACACCTCCTCCACCGCCGTCAAGCGCCCCAGTGGCACCCCTGCCTCTTCTATTTCCAAAAAGGCTCCACCTCGTCCCCCTTCCCCAGCCCATGAGGCCATGGATGTCTCCCCACCTGTCCCTGCCCCCTCCTCCTCCTCCTCCACCCCTCCTCCTACCGCTACCTCCTCTCCTGGCCTGATCCCTCCCTTCTTGAGGCCCAGAACGTCACCCTCTTCCTTCGGCAGAATTTTCCTGGTGCCCCCATCTCCCTCCTCACTCCTCGCCGTGATTCGGTGCTCATCTCCTCCCCCAGCCCTACCCTCCACACAGATCTCCTTTCCCACATCCCTGTCACCCGCTTTGGCCCTAATGCCTCCCTCATCCCTGCTCCTTCCCCGCCTCCCACCCACCAACCCCAACCCCCGGCTGGCCGCGATGGTCTAGCAGTTCTAGGCGCGCAGTCCGGAACCGCGCGACTGCTACGGTCACAGGTTCGAATCCTGCCTCGGGCATGGATGTGCGTGATGTCCTTAGGTTAGTTAGGTTTAAGTAGTTCTAAGTTCTAGGGGACTGATGACCACAGATGTTAAGTCCCATAGTGCTCAGAGCCATTCGAACCAACCCAACCCCCGCGTTGCCCACCGACCCTCACCACCGTGATCACTCAGCTTAGTCCAGCGATCACGGAGGAGGAGGTGTTGGTGGAGCTCAAGGCGCATCCCCATCTGGAGGTGCGTGCAGTTTGCCACATCCATAACTCAGCCGGCCCCACCCGCCTCATGCGGGTCTTTTCCAAACACGCCCCCTCCATCGACCATCTCCTGATGGAGGGTGCCCTTTGCTTTCACCAACACTACCAAGTTGACCCTTCCCGTTCCCCTCCTCAATCCCTCCACTGCCAAAGGTGCTTGCGGAATATTGCACACCCGACATCTGAGTGCCGCGAGGCCCCCACCTGCCCACACTGTAGGCAAGCCCACTTTCTACGGCAGTGCCCCAATCTCCAGTCCCCCCCCCGTCCTGTAATACCTGTAACCTCCCTCATCCTACTTACTCCCAGAAATGTAAGGCCCAATCCCCTCCTACCACTCCTGAACTCACCGTTCCTGTCCGCCCTCTGGATGCCCCCACCCCTCCTGGCAATTCCCTTCGCCCACCCCCTACCGCTGAGGACATCATCAGATTCCTCACCATTGTTCTTCAGAATGTTCATCCTTTTCAGCGCCCCCACACCCTCCAACAGATATCCCTCGCCGCCCGTTCCATTTTCCAACTAAAAATATACGCCACCTACTCCAACAACCAGGCCCATTTCACCTTCTCCCGTCTTGACACCCTCGTCTAAATCCCTGTCATGGCACTGTATCCTTTTCAACAATATCTGCTCCCTTCCCGCCAACAAGAACCTCTTCCTGCACACCCTTGCCACCCACTGCGTGGATGCCTTCCTCCTCAATGAAACCTTCCTCCAACCCCACCATACCATCCACACTTCGCCGTACCTCCTTCGCCGCTCCAATAATCCCCTCCCGATTGCGCGTGGCGGAGTTGCCATTGGTCACCACTGCAGATCCCAGTTCGGCTCCAACCTCTCCTTCCCGACCCCACCTGATCCTTAGTCTCTTCTTCCCCGGCCTTACTGTTACCTGTGCCACCATCTATGTCCGCCCTAACGCCCCTATTCCCTTCGACGTCCTCTCCCACATTGACCGTACCTTCTCCTCCTACGTGATCGCCGCCGACCTCAACATCCATAGTCGTTCTGCCGCCCAGTTATGGTGGTGGCATTGGTTCTCCTCCTCCCTTCAAGGCGACCTCATCCCCATCCCCCAGCACACCTGTCCCGAATCCAACTTCACTCCCGATGTTATCGTCTCCTCCCCCAACCTCCTTGGCCGCATAACGGTGGATGTCCTGGAGCCTATTGGTAGCGACCATATCCCTGTCCTCCTCACCGTTTCAGACGGTCTTCGCCCCCACCCCGACCCTCGTAATGACCCTCCCCCTAAGTACGTCCATGACTATTCCTGTGCCAACTGGAATGCCTACCGAGATACCCTCTCCACCCAGGTCGATAGCTACCCCTTCACCTACCACCACCCAGACGATGTAACCCATGCCGCTTCCTTTCTCCAGCAGACCTCGTCTGAGGCCGTGGAGGCCCACATCCCTACTGTCGCCATCCACCCCCACCATCCTACCTTACCCCCACAGGCCATCCTCCTCCTCCGTGAATCCCGCCGTCTCTACCGTGCCTTCCTCCACACGCGTGACCCAGACACACTACGACGCCACCGGCAACTCCAGCGACACATTCGTTATTTGCTCGCGGTTAAGAAACGCCAGGGACTGGCGACAGACATGTACCCGTTTAAATGCTACCCTACCTATCAACTCGTCCAAGTTCTGGTCAGCCTTCCGTCACCTTACCGGAACTAAACCCTCCCCCTCCTATCCTCTTCTCCATGATGATCACCCCTTCCCTGACACCCTTAGTAAGTCCAATAACTTTGCCTCCTACCTCTCCGATGTGTTTTCCATCCCCGATGATCCCCAGTCCGATTACTCCCTCTTCCCGGATGTCCGTGATCGAACTGACACCTCTGTCCCTCCCCTCGCACCTGGTTTTCAGTACTTGGACAACATTGCACACATGGAACTCAATGCCCCTATCACTACACAGGATCTCATTGCTACACTCCGCACAAAATGCAACACCGCTCCTGGTCACGATTCTGTCACCTACCATCACCTTTGTGAAGCTCCTGTCTCTTTCCTCTCCATTCTAGCCAGGCTCTACAATGTCGTCCTGTCAGATTACCCCGACCTGTGGAAATCCTCCTGTATCCTGATGTTCCTTAAACCTGGCAAACCGCCGTCCGCCGTCTCCTCCTACCATCCCATCAGCCTTACCTCGGTCTTCAGCAAGGTACTGGAATCTATCCTCACCCGACGCATCCACCAGCATCTCCGTCAGCACCGCCTCCTTCCCATTACCCAGTGTGGCTTTTGGCTGTCCTTCTCTTCCGACGACCTTCTCCTTCACCTCACTCATCTCCTTTCCGAACAGCTTAATTCCCGTCGCTCCGCCATCTTCCTCTCACTTGACCTCGAACGCGCTTATGACCGCGTCTGGCATTCCGGTCTCCTCTTCAAGCTCCAAACCTTTGCCCTTCCCATTAACTACGTCCGTCTGATCGGTTCCTTTCTCTCCCGCCGTCCTTCCTATGTCACCATCCATAACACCGATTCCTACACCTTTTTCCCCTCCGCCGGTGTGCCCCAAGGCTCCGTCCTCTCCCCCCTTCTGTACCTTTTGTACACGGCGGACATGCTGCTGCCGTCACCCCCCCATCCACCTTCTCCAGTTTGCCGATGACACCGCCTTCCTTGCCCTTGCCCCCACCCTGCAGCGCTCCCAACACCTTGTCCAATCCCATCTTGACCGGTTCACCACTTGGTGCAACCAGTGGTTGCTCAAGGTCAATCCCTCGAAAACCCAGGCGATCATTGTAGGCAAAATCACCACTTCCTTCCACTTCCTTGATTTCTATCTAACCATCTACGGCCGTCCTATCGCCCTCACTCCCACATTGGCGTCATCCTCGACCGTCGCCTCTCCTGGACTCCCCATGGCCGGACAATCCAAGCCAAGGCACGCTCCCGACTCCGTCTCCTCAAGCTCTTTTCTGGCCGTACATGGGGTCTGGACCCCTCCACCATCCTCCACACCTATAAATCCCTCATCCCCCTGGATCTTCCCCCCCCCCCCCCCTACCTTTTATAAATCCCTCCAAATCCTTGAATGCCATGCTCTCCGCCTCCCCTATCGCATCCGTCTCCCCTCCCCCATGCGGATCCTGTACGATCTCATCTCCTTCCCCCACCTCCTCCTTTTCCTTGAAAGGATACGGACCCTGTACATCTCCCGCAAACTCGATGCTTCCCACCCCCGCCCGCTGCCACGCCTGTATTCCCACGTCCCACCTGTTCTCCATCTCTCCACCCTCCTTACCCTCTCCCAAGGTGGCTTCCGCCAGCTCCCTCTCCCTGATGATGTCGTCCTCCCCTCCATCTACTCCTCCTATCAACTTTGATCCTCCCCCCCCACTTCCTGTGTCCTTTCCTTTAGGCACCCTCCCTCCCTTCTCTTTCCTTTTCCCCCATCCCCCTTCCTCCGCCCCTCTTCCCCCGGGCTTCCCCTCCTCCTTCCTCCCTCCCCCTCTCTCCCCTGCCCATGGCATCTCTGTTCTCCCCTCTCCCTCTCCCACTCCCCTTCCTCCTCCTCCTCCGTTGGCAGGTCCCCGGACTCGCACACGCTCAGTGAACATTCGCGTGCCAGAGGTCGTCGCCATCAGTTTCTCGTGTGTGTGCCTTCGTTTGTGTTTAGTGTTCTTTCGCCGTCACGCCACCACTGTTCACGTGTGCCGTCGCCGTCATCCATGTTATGTGCGCCGTGAAAACTAGTGTTAGTGATATTTCTCGTCCAGCGTGAACGGCTCCATGTTTTTTGTTTTTTAGTGTCTACATTTTTTGCCCGCCGTTTTGATTGTATTCTCTGTGTCACCTATATGTAATACTTATTGTAAAACTCAAGGCTGAAGAGCGGCGTACTATGCTGCTGACAGCCCGCCTTTGTGTAAGGTGATCAAAATCACAATAAAGAAAAAAAAAAAAACTCCGATTAGTCAGTCTGCATTAGTCTGTAGTCAAGTTTCAGTCTGCGCCTAATAAGATTATCATATTCCTGTACATAGCCATGACGAGAAATGTATAGACACTTTTGTCAAGTATCAGAGATATGTGAGAATAAGATTAACGTACCAAGACCAAAGGAACTTCAGATTGTCAATTGTAAATAGCAACCAGAACCAAGTTAAGTTATTTTTATGCTTGTTATCACTTTAATAAATGTGTGTGAAAATTAATCAAGTTCTGTTTAAAGTTGGTCACCGTCAATCTGCTACTCTAAGCGTGCAAGTGGCATTTCTATCGTCTGACCTAACGGCAGAAGATAAACACGCCACGATAAGACCACGAGACATATTGCGGACACTCGCCTAATTCGCTAGAGCGACAAGTCAAATAATCTGATGGTGTGTGTACCAAAGGTTTTACAGTACGCACACCTCAATAAGGAGGTTGGTTTATGATGCTTTATTTTCGTAATATATGGCGAGCATGTTATTCTGCCCGATTTTTTGCCAAAGAACCTCCCGGAATGTTTCAATTAATGGGGATAGCTGTCCAGGTGCTACAATTTTTATGTTATAAATCTCATTTATTTTTCTGTTAATTTCTTCCAGTGTAAGTTCATTTGCTTCTTCATCACTATTCGGAGAGACAGCACTTCGATTACTTTCCACTAAACTTTCCGCTGCAGCTTACTCTTCACAAGCTGCCTGTCGGTGTACGAGGAAAAAAACCTGGTATTCTATCTACTATCATTTTGTCACTAAGTTTTACTCTCTCCTCCTTACCTCCGACGTAAAACCTCATTTCATTCCTCCCACAATCTATTTCTGCATTATGATTCGTTAACAAACCGGATACAATAATGACTTCCTCTTGAAAATTGGGCACGACTCCAGCGTCCATTCGACATGATTCTCCTTCTACTTCAACCTGCACCATATCTCGACAGTTAATTGTTTTCCCGTATTAACCTACAGCTTCCTTTATTTCGAATCCACTGGTCTGTAAACTCCGTATTTCATCTCCTGATTTAAGAAACTCGTTACACACGTTGTTTGCTATTACACACAGCTGGCTTCCTGGGTCGACTAATGATTTAGTCCCACGCCCACATATTTTGACCTCAATCACAGGGGCGATTACTGCCTTGTCTTTCAATATAATATCCTCTTCTAACAGGCCTTCTGGTTCGTCAGTTAATTTTTTCTGCTTTTATTACGTAAATGCTTCTTTGTTCTTTCCAAGTTATTAGAGATTCCGCCCTATATGTTTCATGTCAGATCAATGCTGAAATCCTTGTATGTTTCTCATCCTCATGATCTCTGTCGGTTCCACCCCTCTTCTCGGCCTCAATTCTTCATATCCATGTTCTACGCACTCTTCTTTTTCTCATCCGCCTGTGTCGCATACCTTGTTTCGTGTTTCCGGTGGCCTTTTCATGCACCACTGCTGCACGAGAATACTTCTTTGTGCCACTGTTACTGCCCTCTTGTTCACTTGGTAATGAGGTACTATGCGTTCAGTCAGGCTGCACACTTCATGTTCATTCAGTATCCATATTAGTTGTTTCTCATTGACACTGTTTTCACATCAGCACAAGCAGCATCCATACGTTGTATCCACATCTGATGCCCAAAATCGAAACACACTAGATTGTTCCTTAGTTTCTTCCCAAGTTTCATCTCGGAAACACCATGTCTATCCATGTCTTCCCACGAGGCATGTTTGTGCATTAACTTCCGTAATTAGTTGCTCATAATCTTCTGTTTGTGTAATATCAAACATTTTCATTCACATCTTAGGTCCATAGTTAAGACACTTCAGATTTTATTCAGTTTTCTCGCACGTTATGTGTTAGAAACACATTGGATTCTCTTGTTCTTTGTCACAATGTTTACTGGAATCTTTACTTCCGTGACTTATAACTTGTTTGTTACAAATTTCCATTGGCTGGTTAGTGAGCTGTTTGCAGTTATTTGGCTGACAGAGACTTACTACTGCTTCTTCTACGTCTTCTTTGAATTCGTCGTTGACATTACTAATCTTGGTCCCGGTTCCTTCTCGATTTTTTTTTTTTTTTTTTTTTGCAAGATCGTTTCGGTATCAATTAACTGCTTTCACTGTCCTGGAAGTATCAGTTGTACTGCCTGTAGTTCTAGATTTTTGTACCTGTTTCTTGTTTCAAGTGAGCTACATCTTCCGGTATCGTTTCAGACTGTTGTTCCGGATTTTACTTGATTTCCGTTTTTCCCTCATTACACATTTTCTCATTCATCCTTCCCCGCCTTGTTTTAAATATTTTCTCCAGTTTTTCTAGTACTGATGCATTAATTTCTTTCATATCTTTGATTTAATACTTCTGATCCCTCAGCATTTTTATACATAGTGACAATTATTGAACTATATGAAAAAAACGTAAATTAGTTACAAACTACGGCGTGGACACACTTTATTCAGCATGTAAATGTCACTACAGATATTCGGATTTAGGTTACGACATGATCGATATACCTGCCATCATTGGTGATGATGCGGCGCAGACGAACAGCGAAATTCTGCATGACCCGCTGAAGTGTCGGAACATCGATGCTATCGACGGCCTTCTAAATGGCTGTTTTCAGCTAAGCAATGTTTTTGGGATTATTGCTGTACTCCTTTTCTTTAATACAGCACCACAAAAATGCGTCGCGTGTGATCAGATACGGAGAATATGGCGGCCAATAGATGCCAGTAGCCTCTGGGTACCCAGAGCCAGAATGCTGTCCCCAAAGTGCTCTTCCAGGACATCAAACACTCTCCTGCTTCGAAGGGATCGAGCTCCGTCTTGCACGAACCACATCTTGTCGAAATCGGGGTCACATTGAATAACTGGGATGAAATCACCTTTCAAATCCTTCACGTACCGTTCGGTAGTGACCGTGCCATAAAGGAATGTCTCACCGATTATTCCTTGACTGATCACTGCACACAACACAGTTACCCGTTGAGGGTGAAGAGACTTATCGATCGCGAAATGCGGATTCTCAGTCCCCCAAATGCGTCAATTTTACTTATTGACGAACCCATCCAAATGGAAGTGGGCTTCGTCGCTAAACCAAACATGCATTCGCATGTTATTTCCCATCATGTCCCGCGCCCACTTGTGCAGTTGAACGTCCTAACGCAAACCGGTCAGAAGTTATGACGATTTTGTTTCATATAGTTCAATAACTGTCACCTTGTATATTCCTTTTTGTTCCTTCCGCATTTCTTTCAACACCTCCATTAATTGTTAGAAACCGACACAGATTTCCGCCCTGGGATTTGGCGTTTATGCGAACGTGTCATACCCACTATCTTTGCTCGCTAATGCTGCTTCGCACCTTTCTGTTCTCGGTACAGCACCATTGCTCAGGCACAACCACCAAGCAATGGTGCTCAATGGTGCTGTTCACTTACTGCTGTTACATATGTTCATGTTTTCAATTTTTCTGCTTGCTTAAGCAAGTATTATGGCGTTAAGTATCATTTTCTGACGTATTCAAGTCAACAATGGCGTATATTTTTTGATTAAATTGCTTATATGGCATGTGAATTTGTCACAATAGATACTTTTCCACTGTGAAGATGGTCCATGATCAAAAGCGTTTGTGAATAAATATTTAGTAAGACAGTACAGTGTGTATCACAGATTTCTCCAAGCCACTACTACGATCGTCTCCGAGACTGAGCAATTCGGTACTGTCACCATCGGACAAATGTAAGCCGCCACGTAATGTTTATAGCTTTTATAGCTGATTATTCTTTGCTACAGTCTGGCTGGCTGGAAAATTAGGCATCAGGCAGCCATTTTTGGAGGGCGAATTAACTCCCAAGGTACATGAGCCAATAACTGAAGTTCTGACCGTGATCATACAGCGAATGCCCTATCTATTCTTCCACACTGTTCTCGAAATCATACGCTTCCAAAATATTGTAATAATAATGAAGAGGTTGTAATACGTGAATACTTTTGTATAACACAGTTAATTATGTCCACTTTAAATCCATATAACCCGTTCTTACTTGTTCAGGTTGCATTCACACAACAGCTGCAATCACTCCTCTATCACGAGGTTATATGAGATCACCACTGCCGATTCCTTATTGTACGACCACCTTTCCATTATATAACTCCCCCGATACGGAATTAATCCTAAGCTTCAAAATTCTCGCTTTTCTCACTTACATACGCATCCTAAGTGCATTGTAACTCTGGTGCGACTTTCAATATCCTTTTCACAAAATGTTTCTCTTTAATACACTTTGGATGTGCTCTGCAAGAATGCTCCGGATCTGCTGACAATATTCCGAAATATCGTAAAACTAATTCACTTTATAGGCGCGATGCTCAGAGCATGGGCTTCCAGGAACTGTCCTGTAAGCTTGCTCAGGTTCAGATGACTAACTCCTTCCCGCCAAACGATCTCCGTGTGTCAATCTGTACCTGCTAGAACTAAGGGGCACCCCAGGCAGAGATGCCGCTGCTCTGTAGCAAAGAAAAGTAAGGGAACATTCGATCCGTCAAGTATAGGATCGCTATCTGTATCTGTTATGTATGAGGCGGAACTGTGGTCCTCATGAAAAACGGTAACCCGGCTGAGTCACGCAATTTGACTCTTAGTCTGATCACGAGGTGTAGCCATTAATTGCACGCGTTGATCACGTAGGCTGACGTGAGGATCAACGAACTATACTTGACGGGATGTATCTGGAACATCTTAGGTGATTAGAAGTTAGTAGACTGGAATAAAATTAAATACTTAGCTTTAATTCAGCATCAGCGGTGAACGTCGATCTTGACTTTGTACAATAATATTTACAAGTGCAGTTATAGACTGAACTGCGAACACTCTTTACAATTCTGATTGCTTCACACATATAGATCAATTGTCAATGCATAACCTGTATGTGGCGCCTGGCTAAGTCGTAGCTACAG